>NW_026777431.1:300000-396957 GCF_028023285.1 Balaenoptera ricei | reverse complement strand
TAGGGACAGTAGGCGGGCCTGACTTAGGAGAAGTTCAGGGCCTTAGCCAGGGAAAGTGTCAGGGCCTTAGTTAGGGACATTATCAGGGCCTGAATTAGCAGTAGTGTCCAAAGTCCTTAGTGAGGAGAGTAAGGAGTAAGTCAGGACTCAGGCCCTGACACTGTTCTTAAGTAAGGCCCTGACATTACCTGGAACACAGGTCCTGATCTGATTCCTATCACAGGCGCTGATGTTGGAGTTAACTAAGGCCCTGACACTGGTCCTAACTAAAGCTGTGACACTACTCTTAACTCAGGCCCTGACACTGTCCCTAACAAAGCCTCTGACACTACTCCTAAATCAGGCTCTGACACTGTCCCTAACTAAGGCCCTGACATACACCTAACTCAGGCCCTGACACTGTCTCTAACTAAGTCCCTGATACTACTCCAAACTCAGCACTGACACTGTCACTAACTAAGGCCCTGACACTATTCATAGCTCACGCCCTAACACATCTCCTAAATCATGCCCTGACAATGTCCCTAACTAAGGCCCTGACACTACTCCTATCTCAAGCAATGACATTGTCCCTAACTTAGGCCCTGACTCTACTCCTGACTCAGGCACTGACACTGGCCCTAACTTAGGCCGTGATGCTACTCCTAACTAAGCAACTGACACTGTCCCTAACTAAGGCCCGGACATTACTCCTTACTCAGGCACTGACAATGTCACTAACTAAGGCCGTGACACTACTCCCAAAATAGGCATTGAGACTGTCCCTAAATACTCCCTGACAGTACTCCCAACTCAGGCACTGACACTGTCCCTAACTAAGGCCCTGACACTACTCCCAAACTAGGCACTGACATTGTCCCTAACTAAGGCCTTGACATTACTCTCAACTCAGGCACTAACACTTTCCCTAACTAAGGACTTGACACTACTCTTAACTCAGGCCCTGGCACAATCCTTAACAAAGGCCTGCCACTACCCACAACTCTGGCACTGAGAGTGTCCCTAACTACGGCCATCACACTACTCCTAACTCAGGCACTGACGCTGTCCCTAAGTAAGGCCCTGACACTACTCCAACGCAGGCACTGACGCTGTCCCTTACTAAGTCTCTGACACTACTCCCAACACAGGCATTGACACTGTCCCTAACTAAGGCCCTCACACTACTACTTACTTAGGCATTGACACGCTACCTAACTAAGGCCCTGAGACTACTTCTACCTCAGACCCTGACACTGTCCCTAACGAAGGGCCTGATACTACTCCCAGCACAGGCACTGACACTCTCCCTAACTAAGGCCTTGACACTACTTTTAACTCATGCCCTGATGCTGTCCCCAAAAAAGACCCTGAGACTATTCCCAAATCAGGCACTGACACTCTCCCTAACTAAGACCCTGACACTACTCCCATTGCAGCCACTGACACTGTCCCTAATGCCCTGACACTACTTCCAACTCAGGCACTGACACTGTCCCTAACTAGGCCCTGACACTACTCCCAATTCAGGCCCTGACACTGTCCCTAACTAAGGCCCTGACATAACTCCCAACTCCGGCACTGACACTTTCTCTAACTAAGGCCCTGAAACTACTCCCAACTCAGGCACTGACCCTGTCCCTAACTAGGCCCTGACACTACTCCCAACTCAGGCACTGACACTGTCCCTATCTAAGGCCCTGACATAACTCCCAACTCCGGCACTGACACTTTCTCTAACTAAGGCCCTGAAACTACTCACAGCTCAGGCACTGACCCTGTCCCTAACTAGGCCCTGACACTACTCCCAACTCAGGCACAGACACTGTCCCTAACTAAGGCCCTGACATAACTCCCAAACCCGGCACTGACACTTTCTCTAACTAAGTCCCTGAAACTACTCACAACTCAGGCCCTGACACTGTTCCTAACTACTGGTCTCAGACTACTCCTATCTTAGGCCCTGACACTATTCCTAACACAGTCACTGACACTGTCCCTAACTAAGGTCCTGAGACTATTTCTACCTCAGACCCTGACACTGTCCATAACTTAGGCCATGTCACTACTCCCAACTCAGGCACTGACGCTGTTCCTAACTAAGGGTCTGACACTACTCCAAACTGAGACACTGACACTCTTCCAAATTAAGGCCTCGACACTACTCTTAACTCAGGCCCTGACACTGTCCATAATAAAGACCCTGACAAAAATCCCAACTTAGGCACTGACAATGTCCGTAACTAAGGCCCTGACACTATTCCCATCTCAGCCACTGACACTGTCCCTAACTATGGCCCTGACACTACTCCCAACGCAAGCACTGGTGCTGTCCCTAACTAAGGCACTGGCACTACTCCCAGCTCGCCCTGGTGCTGTCCCTAACTAAGGCTCTGACACTACTCCCAATTCAGGCAATGACAGTGTCCCTAACTGAGGCAATGACACTACTCCCAACTCAAGCACTAAGGCTCTGGATCATTGTGATGACAAGCGCCATGGAGCATTGTGATGACAAGGGCCATGGAGAATTGTGATGACGGGTCCTGGAGCATTGTGGCGACAAGGGCCATGGAGCATTTTGATTTCAGGTGTCATGGGGCATTGTGATGAAAGTGGTCATGGAGCACTGTGATTAAAGTGGTCATGGAACATTGTGATAAAAGTGGTTAGGTGGCATTGTGATGAAAAGTGCTATGGAGCATTGGGATGACAGGGGTCATGGAGCATTGTGATGACAAATGCGTGGAGATTTGTGATGACGAGGACCATGGAGCATTGAGATTATAAGGATCCTGCAGCATTGTGATGACAGGGGCCATGGAGCATTTTAATGACAAGGGACATGGAGCATTGTGATGACAGAAGTCATGGAGCATTGTGGTGACCAGCGGCATGGAGCATTGTGAAGAAAGGGGTACTGTAACATTGTGAAGAAAGGGTCAAGGAGCATTTTGATTACAAGGATCATGGCAGCATTGCTGATGACAACGGGTCATGGAGCATTGTGATGACAAGAGTCATGGAGCATTGTGTTGACACGGGGCATGGAGCTTTGAAATGATAGGATATCTGGAGCATTGTGATGAAAAGGGGATGGAGCATTTTGATGACAGGGTCCAAGGAGAATTGTGCTGACAATGGCATGGAGCATTGTGATGAAAAGGGTACTGGAGCACTCTGAGGAAATGAATCATGGATCATTGTGATGCCAGGGGTCATGGAGCTTTGTGATGACATGGGTCATGGAGCATTGTGATGACACGGTCAAGGAACATTGTGATGACAAGAAATCTGGAGCATTGTGATGAAAGGGCATGGAGCATTGTGATGAAAGGTGACAAGTAGCATTGTGATGATATGGGCAGAGAACTTTGTGATGACAGGGGTCATGGAGCATTGTGATGAAAAGTGTCATGGAACATTGTACTGACAGGGATCATGGAGCTTTTTGGTAAGGGAGCCCTTGGAGATTGGTGGTGGCAGGCGTCATGGGGCATTGTGATGACAGCGGTCTTGGAGCATTGTGATGAAAGGGGTCATGGAGCACTGTGATTACAGGGGCCATGGAGCATTGTGAATACAAAGGCTATGGAGCATTGAGATGACAGGGTTCATGGAGCATTGTGATGAAAGTGATCATGGATCATTGTGCTGACAAGTGTCCTGAAACCTTGTGATGAAACGGTTCATGGAGCATTGTTATGACAAGGACCATGGCGAATTGTGATGACATCTGAAATGGGGCATTGTGATGACAGTGGTCATGTAGAATTGTGATGAAAGGTATCAAGGAGCACTGTGATGACAGGGGCCATGGAACATTGTGATGACAAAGGCCATGGAGCAATGTGATGACAAGTGTCATTGGATATTTTGATGACATTGGCATGGAACATTATGATGACAAGAGTTCTGGAGAATTTTGATGACAAGGGCATGGAGCATTGTGATGACAGGGCCCATGGAGCATTGTGACGAAGAGGGCAGGGAACATTGTGATGACTGGGTTCATGGAGCCTTGTGATGAAAGGGGCCATGGAGCACTGAGATGACAGGCGTCTTGAGGTATGGTGATGACAGTGGTCATGGAGCATTGTGATGAAAGAGATCATGGAGCAATATGATAAGAGGGGACATGGAGCATTGTGATGACAGGTGTATTGGAGCATTGTGATGAAAATATTAATGGATCATTGTGATGACATGTGTCCTGGAACACTGTGATGACACGGTTCATCAAGTATTGTGATGACAAGGGTCATAGCGAATTGTGATAACAGGTGTCATGGGGCATTGTGATGACATTGATCATCTAGGAATTGTGATGAAAGGTATCATGGAGCACTGTGATGACTGGGGGCATGAAGCATTGTTATGAAAATTGTCCTGGATTATTGTGATGACAGCAGTCATGGAGAATTGGGATGACAGGGATTATGCAGCATTGTGTTGACATGGGTATGGACTATTGTGATGACAATGGTCATGGAGCAATGTGATGAAAGTTTTCATGGAATATCGTGATGAAAAGTGCCTGGGAGCATTGTGACGATAAAGGCCATGGAGCATTGTGATGACAAGTGTCATGGAGCATTGTAATGAAAGCTTTCATTGTGCACTGTGATGACAAGGGGGATGGAGTATTGTGATGAAACTGGTCCTGGAACATTGTGATAACAAAAGCCATGGAGCATTGTGATGACAGGCATCATGGAGAATTGTGAAGAAAGGGGCCATGGGGAATTGTAATGACAATAGAGAAATGTGATGAAAATGGTCAGCGAGCATAGTGATTAAAGTGGTCATTGAGAATTGTGATGAAAAGTGACATAGAGCATTGTGATGACAAAGGTCATGGAGAACTGTGATGACCAGGGTCATGTAGCATTGTGATGACACGTTCATGGAACATTGTGATGACAAGAATTCTGGAGCATTGTGATGACAAGGGCCATGGAGCATTGGGATGCCACGGTCATGGAACATTGTGATGACAAAATTCTGGAGCTTTGTGAGGAAAAAGGCATGGAGCATTGTGATTATAGGGGACATGGAGCATTTTGATGACATGGGCAGGGAACACTGTGATGACAGGTGTTATGGAGCAATGGGATGACAAGTGTCATGGAGCACTGTGATGAGAGGGGCCTTGGAGAATTGTGATGACAGGCGTCATGAGGCATTGAGATGGCAGTGGTCATGGAGCATTATGAAGAAAGGTGTTATAGAGCACTGTGATTACAGGGGCCATGGAGCATTGTGAATACAAAGGCCATGGAGCATTGAGATGACAGTGGTCATGGAGCATTGTGATGAAAGTGGTAATGGATCATTGTGATGCCAAGTGTCCTGGGACCCTGTGATGACATGGTTCATGGAGCATTGTGATGACAATGGTCATGGCGAATTGTGATGACAATGTCATGGGGCATTGTGATGACATTGATCATCTTGCATTGTGATGAGAGTGGTCATGTAGAATTTTGATTAAAGGTATCATGGAGCACTGTGATGACAAAGGCCAAGGAACATTGTGATGACAAGTGTCATTCAGCAATGTGATGACACGGGAATGGAGCATTATGATGACAAGTGTTCTGGAGCATTGTGATGACAAGGGTATGGAGCATTGTGATTACAGGGACCATGGAGCATTGTGATGACAACGGCATGGAGCACTGTGATGACATTGGTCATTGAGCATTGTGATTACAAAGACCATGAGGCATTGTGATGACAGGGGCCTTGGAGCATTGTGATGACAATGGTCATCAAGCATTGTGATGACAGGGGTCATAGAGCATTGTGATGAGAAAGACCATGGAGCATGGTGATGACAGAGGCCATGGAACATTGTGATGACCAGGCCATGTACCATTGTGATGACAAGGGCAGGGAACCTTGTGGTGACCGGGGTCATGGAGCATTTTGATGACAACTTTCATGGAACGTTGTGATGACAGGGGTCATGGAGCATTGTGATGAAAGTTGTCCTGGAGCATTGTGATGACAGCGGTCACAGAGAATTGGGATGAAAGGTATCATGCAGCATTGTGATGACAACGGTCATGGATCATTTGGATGACAGGGGTCATGGAACATTCTGATAACAAGGTTCATAAAGCCTTTTGATGACAGGGGTCATGGAGCATTGTGTTGACACGAGCATGGAGCATTGTAATGATAGGATATCTGGAGCATTGTGATGAAAAGGGGATGGAGCATTTTGATGACAGGGTCCAAGGAGAATTGTGCTGACAATGGCATGGAGCATTGTGATGAAAAGGGTACTGGAGCACTGTGAGGAAAGGAATCATGGATCATTGTGATGACAGGGGTCATGGAGCTTTGTGATGACAAGGGTCATGGAGCATTGTGATGACACGGTCAAGGAACATTGCGATGACAAGAATTCTGGAGCATTGTGATGAAAGGGCATGGTGCATTGTGATGAAAGGTGACAAGGAGCATTGTGACGATATGGGCAGAGAACTTTTTGATGACAGGGGTCATGGAGCATTGTGATAAAAAGTGTCATGGAACATTGTACTGACAGGGATCATGGAGCTTTTTGGTAAGAGAGGTCTTGGAGATTTGTGAAGGCAGGCGTCATGGGGCATTGTGATGACAGCGGTCTTGGAGCATTGGGATGAAAGGGGTCATGGAGCTCTGTGATTACAGGGGCCATGGAGCATTGTGAATACAAAGGCCATGGAGCATTGAGATGACAGGGTTCATGGAGCATTGTGATGAAAGTGATCATGGATCATTGTGATGACAAGTGTCCTGGAACCTTGTGATGACACAGTTCATGGAGCATTGTGATGACAAGGACCATGGCGAATTGTGGTATCATCTGTCATGGGGCATTGTGATGACAGTGGTCATGTAGAATTGTATTGAAAGGTAACATGGAGCACTCTGATGACAGGGGCCATGGAACATTGTGATGACAAAGGCCATGGAGCATTGTGATGACAAGTGTCATGGGGCATTTTGATGACATTGGCATGGAGCATTATGATGACAAGAGATCTGGAGCATTTTGATGACCAGGGCATGGAGCATTGTGATGAAAGTTGTCCTGGAGCATTGTGAAGACAGCGGTCACAGAGGATTGGGATGAAAGGTATCATGCAGCATTGCGATGACAACGGTCAGGGATCGTTTTGATGACAGGGGTCATGGAACATTCTGATAACAAGTTTCATCAAGCATTTTGATGACAGGGGTCATGGAGCATTGTGTTGACACGGGCATGGAGCATTGTAATGGTAGGATATCTGGAGCATTGTGATGAAAAGGGGATGGAGCATTTTGATGACAGGGTCCAAGTAGCATTGTGCTGACAATGGCATGGAGCATTGTGATGAAAAGGGTACTGGAGCACTGTGAGGAAAGGAATCATGGATCATTGTGATGCCAGGGGTCATGGAGCTTTGTGATGACACGGGTCATGGAGCATTGTGATGACACGGTCAAGGAACTTTGTGATGACAAGAAATCTGGAGCATTGTGATGAAAGGGCATGGAGCATTGTGATGAAAGGTGACAAGTAGCATTGTGATGATATGGGCAGAGAATTTTGTGATGACAGGGATCATGGAGCTTTTTGGTAAGGGAGCCCTTGGAGATTGGTGGTGGCAGGCGTCATGGGGCATTGTGATGACAGCGGTCTTGGAGCATTGTGATGAAAGGGGTCATGGAGCACTGTGATTACAGGGGCCATGGAGCATTGTGAATACAAAGGCTATGGAGCATTGAGATGACAGGGTTCATGGAGCATTGTGATGAATGTGATCATGTATCATTGTGATGACAAGTGTCCTGAAACCTTGTGATGACACGGTTCATGGAGCATTGTTATGACAAGGACCATGGCGAATTGTGATGACATCTGAAATGGGGCATTGTGATGACAGTGGTCATGTAGAATTGTGATGAAAGGTATTAAGGAGCACTGTGATGACAGGGGCCATGGAACATTGTGATGACAAAGGCCATGGAGCATTGTGATGACAAGTGTCATGGGACATTTTGATGACATTGGCATGGAACATTATGATGACAAGAGTTCTGGAGAATTTTGATGACAAGGACATGGAGCACTGTGATGACAGGGCCCATGGAGCATTGTGACGAAGAGGGCAGGGAACATTGTGATGACTGGGTTCATGGAGCCTTGTGATGAAAGGGGCCATGGAGCACTGAGATGACAGGCGTCTTGAGGTATGGTGATGACAGTGGTCATGGAGCATTGTGATGAAAGAGATCATGGAGCAATATGATAAGAGGGGACATGGAGCATTGTGATGACAGGTGTATTGGAGCATTGTGATGAAAATATTAATGGATCATTGTGATGACATGTGTCCTGGAACACTGTGATGACACGGTTCATCAAGTATTGTGATGACAAGGGTCATAGCCAATTGTGATAACAGGTGTCATGGGGCATTGTGATGACACTGATCATCTAGGAATTGTGATGGAAGGTATCATGGAGCACTGTGATGACTGGGGGCATGAAGCATTGTTATGAAAATTGTCCTGGATTATTGTGATGACAGCAGTCATGGAGAATTGGGATGACAGGGATTATGCAGCATTGTGTTGACATGGGTATGGACTATTGTGATGACAATGGTCATGGAGCAATGTGATGAAAGTTTTCATGGAATATCGTGATGAAAAGTGCCTGGGAGCATTGTGACGATAAAGGCCATGGAGCATTGTGATGACAAGTGTCATGGAGCATTGTAATGAAAGCTTTCATTGTGCACTGTGATGACAAGGGGGATGGAGTATTGTGATGAAACTGGTCCTGGAACATTGTGATAACAAAAGCCATGGAGCATTGTGATGACAGGCATCATGGAGAATTGTGAAGAAAGGGGCCATGGGGAATTGTAATGACAATAGAGAAATGTGATGAAAATGGTCAGCGAGCATAGAGATTAAAGTGGTCATTGAGAATTGTGATGAAAAGTGACATAGAGCATTGTGATGACAAAGGTCATGGAGAACTGTGATGACCAGGGTCATGTAGCATTGTGATGACACGTTCATGGAACATTGTGATGACAAGAATTCTGGAGCATTGTGATGACAAGGGCCATGGAGCATTGGGATGCCACGGTCATGGAACATTGTGATGACAAAATTCTGGAGCTTTGTGAGGAAAAAGGCATGGAGCATTGTGATTATAGGGGACATGGAGCATTTTGATGACATGGGCAGGGAACACTGTGATGACAGGTGTTATGGAGCAATGGGATGACAAGTGTCATGGAGCACTGTGATGAGAGGGGCCTTGGAGAATTGTGATGACAGGCGTCATGAGGCATTGAGATGGCAGTGGTCATGGAGCATTATGATGAAAGGTGTTATGGAGCACTGTGATTACAGGGGCCATGGAGCATTGTGAATACAAAGGCCATGGAGCATTGAGATGACAGTGGTCATGGAGCATTGTGATGAAAGTGGTAATGGATCATTGTGATGCCAAGTGTCCTGGGACCCTGTGATGACATGGTTCATGGAGCATTGTGATGACAATGGTCATGGCGAATTGTGATGACAATGTCATGGGGCATTGTGATGGCAGTGGTCATCTAGAAATGTGATTAAAGTTATTATGGAGCACAGGAATGAGAGGGGCCATGGAGCATTGTGATGACAAGTCTCATGGAGCATTGTGATGACAGGTGTCATGGAGCATCGTGATGACAAATGCCATTGAGAATTGTGATCAGAGGTGACATTGGGCATTGTGATGAAAGGGGTCATGGAGTACTGGGAGTACAGGGGCCATGGAGCCTTGTGATAACAAGTGACATGGAGAATAGTGATGACAGGCATCATAGAGCATTGTGATGACAAGTGCCATTTAGCATTTTGATGACAGGGGTCATCAGGCATTGTGTTGACGGGGGTCACGGAGCATTGTGATGACAAAGGCCATAGATCATTGTGATGAGAGGGGTCATGGAGCATTGTGATGACATGGGCCATGGAGCATTGTGAGGACAAGATTCATGGAGCATTGTGATGACACGGGCATGAAGCATGGTGATGACAACAGACCTGGAGCATTGTGATGACAAGGGCATGGAGCATTGTGATTACAGGAGACTTGGGTCATTGTGATGAAATTGGCAGGGATCATTGTGATTAGAGGGATCATGGAGCATTGTGATGACAAGTGTCATGCAATATTGTGCTGACACAGATCATGGAGCATTTTGATGAGAGTGGCCTTGGAGCACAGTGATGAGAGACGTCATGGGGCATTATGGTGACAGTGGTCAAGGAGCATTGTGATGAAAGTGTTCATGGAGCAACGCGATTATCGGGACAATGGAGCATTGTGAATACAAAGGCCATGGAACATTGAGATAACAGAGTTCATGGAGCATTGTGATGACAAGGGTCTTGGGAGCTACTGATGACACGTTTCATACAGCATTGAGATGACAAGGGCCAAGGCGAATTGTGATGACACGTGTCATGGGGCATTGTGATGACATTGGTCATCTTGCATTGTGATGAGAGTGGTCATGTAGAATTTTGATTAAAGGTATCATGGAGCACTGTGATGACAAAGGCCAAGGAACATTGTGATGACAAGAGTATGGAGCATTGTGATTACAGGGACCATGGAGCATTGTGATGACAACGGCATGGAGCACTGTGATGACATTGGTAATTGAGCATTGTGATTACAAAGACCATGAGGCATTGTGATGACAGGGGCCTTGGAGCATTGTGATGACAATGGTCATCAAGCATTGTGATGACAGGGGTCATAGAGCATTGTGATGAGAAAGACCATGGAGCATGGTGATGACAGAGGCCATGGAACATTGTGATGACCAGGCCATGTACCATTGTGATGACAAGGGCAGGGAACCTTGTGGTGACCGGGGTCATGGAGCATTTTGATGACAACTTTCATGGAACGTTGTGATGACAGGTGTCATGGAGCATTGTTATGAAAGTTGTCCTGGAGCATTGTGATGACAGCGGTCACAGAGAATTGGGATGAAAGGTATCATGCAGCATTGTGATGACAACGGTCAAGGATCATTTTGATGACAGGGGTCATGGAACATTCTGATAACAAGGTTCATAAAGCATTTTGATGACAGGGTTCATGGAGCATTGTGTTGACACGAGCATGGAGCATTGTAATGATAGGATATCTGGAGCATTGTGATGAAAAGGGGATGGAGCATTTTGATGACAGGGTCCAAGGAGAATTGTGCTGACAATGGCATGGAGCATTGTGATGAAAAGGGTACTGGAGCACTGTGAGGAAGGGAATCATGGATCATTGCGATGACAGGGGTCATGGAACTTTGTGATGACAAGGGTCATGGAGCATTGTGATGAAAAGTGTCATGGAACATTGTACTGACAGGGATCATGGAGCTTTTTGGTAAGGGAGCCCTTGGAGATTGGTGGTGGCAGGCGTCATGGGGCATTGTGATGACAGCGGTCTTGGAGCATTGTGATGAAAGGGGTCATGGAGCACTGTGATTACAGGGGCCATGGAGCATTGTGAATACAAAGGCTATGGAGCATTGAGATGACAGGGTTCATTGAGCATTGTGATGAAAGTGATCATGGATCATTGTGATGACAAGTGTCCTGAAACCTTGTGATGACACGGTTCATGGAGCATTGTTATGACAAGGACCATGGCGAATTGTGATGACATCTGAAATGGGGCATTGTGATGACAGTGGTCACGTAGAATTGTGATGAAAGGTATCAAGGAGCACTGTGATGACAGGGGCCATGGAACATTGTGATGACAAAGGCCATGGAGCATTGTGATGACAAGTGTCATGGGACATTTTGATGACATTGGCATGGAACATTATGATGACAAGAGTTCTGGAGAATTTTGATGACAAGGGCATGGAGCATTGTGATGACAGGGCCCATGGAGCATTGTGACGAAGAGGGCAGGGAACAATGTGATGACTGGGTTCATGGAGCACTGTGATGAAAGGGGCCATGGAGCATTGAGATGACAGGCGTCTTGAGGTATGGTGATGACAGTGGTCATGGAGCATTGTGATGAAAGAGATCATGGAGCAATATGATAAGAGGGGACATGGAGCATTGTGATGACAGGTGTATTGGAGCATTGTGATGAAAATATTAATGGATCATTGTGATGACATGTGTCCTGGAACACTGTGATGACACGGTTCATCGAGTAGTGTGATGACAAGGGTCATAGCGAATTGTGATAACAGGTGTCATGGGGCATTGTGATGACATTGATCATCTAGGAATTGTGATGAAAGGTATCATGGAGCACTGTGATGACTGGGGGCATGAAGCATTGTTATGAAAATTGTCCTGGATTATTGTGATGACAGCAGTCATGGAGAATTGGGATGACAGGGATTATGCAGCATTGTGTTGACATGGGTATGGACTATTGTGATGACAATGGTCATGGAGCAATATGATGAAAGTTTTCATGGAATATCGTGATGAAAAGTGCCTGGGAGCATTGTGACGATAAAGGCCATGGAGCATTGTGATGACAAGTGTCATGGAGCATTGTAATGAAAGCTTTCATTGTGCACTGTGATGACAAGGGGGATGGAGTATTGTGATGAAACTGGTCCTGGAACATTGTGATAACAAAAGCCATGGAGCATTGTGATGACAGGCATCATGGAGAATTGTGAAGAAAGGGGCCATGGGGAATTGTAATGACAATAGAGAAATGTGATGAAAATGGTCAGCGAGCATAGTGATTAAAGTGGTCATTGAGAATTGTGATGAAAAGTGACATAGAGCATTGTGATGACAAAGGTCATGGAGAACTGTGATGACCAGGGTCATGTAGCATTGTGATGACACGTTCATGGAACATTGTGATGACAAGAATTCTGGAGCATTGTGATGACAAGGGCCATGGAGCATTGGGATGCCACGGTCATGGAACATTGTGATGACAAAATTCTGGAGCTTTGTGAGGAAAAAGGCATGGAGCATTGTGATTATAGGGGACATGGAGCATTTTGATGACATGGGCAGGGAACACTGTGATGACAGGTGTTATGGAGCAATGGGATGACAAGTGTCATGGAGCACTGTGATGAGAGGGGCCTTGGAGAATTGTGATGACAGGCGTCATGAGGCATTGAGATGGCAGTGGTCATGGAGCATTATGATGAAAGGTGTTATGGAGCACTGTGATTACAGGGGCCATGGAGCATTGTGAATACAAAGGCCATGGAGCATTGAGATGACAGTGGTCATGGAGCATTGTGATGAAAGTGGTAATGGATCATTGTGATGCCAAGTGTCCTGGGACCCTGTGATGACATGGTTCATGGAGCATTGTGATGACAATGGTCATGGCGAATCGTGATGACAATGTAATGGGGCATTGTGATGACATTGGTCATCTTGCATTGTGATGAGAGTGGTCATGTAGAATTTTGATTAAAGGTATCATGGAGCACTGTGATGACAAAGGCCAAGGAACATTGTGATGACAAGTGTCATTCAGCAATGTGATGACACGGGAATGGAGCATTATGATGACAAGTGTTCTGGAGCATTGTGATGACAAGGGTATGGAGCATTGTGATTACAGGGACCATGGAGCATTGTGATGACAACGGCATGGAGCACTGTGATGACATTGGTCATTGAGCATTGTGATTACAAAGACCATGAGGCATTGTGATGACAGGGGCCTTGGAGCATTGTGATGACAATGGTCATCAAGCATTGTGATGACAGGGGTCATAGAGCATTGTGATGAGAAAGATCATGGAGCATGGTGATGACAGAGGCCATGGAACATTGTGATGACCAGGCCATGTACCATTGTGATGACAAGGGCAGGGAACCTTGTGGTGACCGGGGTCATGGAGCATTTTGATGACAACTTTCATGGAACGTTGTGATGACAGGGGTCATGGAGCATTGTGATGAAAGTTGTCCTGGAGCATTGTGATGACAGCGGTCACAGAGAATTGGGATGAAAGGTATCATGCAGCATTGTGATGACAACGGTCATGGATCATTTGGATGACAGGGGTCATGGAACATTCTGATAACAAGGTTCATAAAGCCTTTTGATGACAGGGGTCATGGAGCATTGTGTTGACACGAGCATGGAGCATTGTAATGATAGGATATCTGGAGCATTGTGATGAAAAGGGGATGGAGCATTTTGATGACAGGGTCCAAGGAGAATTGTGCTGACAATGGCATGGAGCATTGTGATGAAAAGGGTACTGGAGCACTGTGAGGAAAGGAATCATGGATCATTGTGATGACAGGGGTCATGGAGCTTTGTGATGACAAGGGTCATGGAGCATTGTGATGACATGGTCAAGGAACATTGCGATGACAAGAATTCTGGAGCATTGTGATGAAAAGGCATGGTGCATTGTGATGAAAGGTGACAAGGAGCATTGTGACGATATGGGCAGAGAACTTTTTGATGACAGGGGTCATGGAGCATTGTGATAAAAAGTGTCATGGAACATTGTACTGACAGGGATCATGGAGCTTTTTGGTAAGAGAGGTCTTGGAGATTTGTGAAGGCAGGCGTCATGGGGCATTGTGATGACAGCGGTCTTGGAGCATTGGGATGAAAGGGGTCATGGAGCTCTGTGATTACAGGGGCCATGGAGCATTGTGAATACAAAGGCCATGGAGCATTGAGATGACAGGGTTCATGGAGCATTGTGATGAAAGTGATCATGGATCATTGTGATGACAAGTGTCCTGGAACCTTGTGATGACACAGTTCATGGAGCATTGTGATGACAAGGACCATGGCAAATTGTGGTATCATCTGTCATGGGGCATTGTGATGACAGTGGTCATGTAGAATTGTATTGAAAGGTAACATGGAGCACTCTGATGACAGGGGCCATGGAACATTGTGATGACAAAGGCCATGGAGCATTGTGATGACAAGTGTCATGGGGCATTTTGATGACATTGGCATGGAGCATTATGATGACAAGAGATCTGGAGCATTTTGATGACCAGGGCATGGAGCATTGTGATGAAAGTTGTCCTGGAGCATTGTGAAGACAGCAGTCACAGAGGATTGGGATGAAAGGTATCATGCAGCATTGCGATGACAACGGTCAGGGATCATTTTGATGACAGGGGTCATGGAACATTCTGATAACAAGTTTCATCAAGCATTTTGATGACAGGGGTCATGGAGCATTGTGTTGACACGGGCATGGAGCATTGTAATGATACGATATCTGGAGCATTGTGATGAAAAGGGGATGGAGCATTTTGATGACAGGGTCCAAGGAGAATTGTGCTGACAATGGCATGGAGCATTGTGATGAAAAGGGTACTGGAGCACTGTGAGGAAAGGAATCATGGATCATTGTGATGCCAGGGGTCATGGAGCTTTGTGATGACACGGGTCATGGAGCATTGTGATGACACGGTCAAGGAACTTTGTGATGACAAGAAATCTGGAGCATTGTGATGAAAGGGCATGGAGCATTGTGATGAAAGGTGACAAGTAGCATTGTGATGATATGGGCAGAGAACTTTGTGATGACAGGGGTCATGGAGCATTATGATGAAAAGTGTCATGGAACATTGTACTGACAGGGATCATGGAGCTTTTTGGTAAGGGAGCCCTTGGAGATTGGTGGTGGCAGGCGTCATGGGGCATTGTGATGACAGCGGTCTTGGAGCATTGTGATGAAAGGGGTCATGGAGCACTGTGATTAGAGGGGCCATGGAGCATTGTGAATACAAACGCTATGGAGCATTGAGATGACAGGTTTCATGGAGCATTGTGATGAATGTGATCATGGATCATTGTGATGACAAGTGTCCTGAAACCTTGTGATGACACGGTTCATGGAGCATTTTTATGACAAGGACCATGGCGAATTGTGATGACATCTGAAATGGGGCATTGTGATGACAGTGGTCACGTAGAATTGTGATGAAAGGTATCAAGGAGCACTGTGATGACAGGGGCCATGGAACATTGTGATGACAAAGGCCATGGAGCATTGTGATGACAAGTGTCATGGGACATTTTGATGACATTGGCATGGAACATTATGATGACAAGAGTTCTGGAGAATTTTGATGACAAGGGCATGGAGCATTGTGATGACAGGGCCCATGGAGCATTGTGACGAAGAGGGCAGGGAACATTGTGATGACTGGGTTCATGGAGCCTTGTGATGAAAGGGGCCATGGAGCACTGAGATGACAGGCGTCTTGAGGTATGGTGATGACAGTGGTCATGGAGCATTGTGATGAAAGAGATCATGGAGCAATATGATAAGAGGGGACATGGAGCATTGTGATGACAGGTGTATTGGAGCATTGTGATGAAAATATTAATGGATCATTGTGATGATATGTGTCCTGGAACACTGTGATGACACGATTCATCAAGTATTGTGATGACAAGGGTCATAGCCAATTGTGATAACAGGTGTCATGGGGCATTGTGATGACATTGATCATCTAGGAATTGTGATGGAAGGTATCATGGAGCACTGTGATGACTGGGGGCATGAAGCATTGTTATGAAAATTGTCCTGGATTATTGTGATGACAGCAGTCATGGAGAATTGGGATGACAGGGATTATGCAGCATTGTGTTGACATGGGTATGGACTATTGTGATGACAATGGTCATGGAGCAATGTGATGAAAGTTTTCATGGAATATCGTGATGAAAAGTGCCTGGGAGCATTGTGACGATAAAGGCCATGGAGCATTGTGATGACAAGTGTCATGGAGCATTGTAATGAAAGCTTTCATTGTGCACTGTGATGACAAGGGGGATGGAGTATTGTGATGAAACTGGTCCTGGAACATTGTGATAACAAAAGCCATGGAGCATTGTGATGACAGGCATCATGGAGAATTGTGAAGAAAGGGGCCATGGGGAATTGTAATGACAATAGAGAAATGTGATGAAAATGGTCAGCGAGCATAGTGATTAAAGTGGTCATTGAGAATTGTGATGAAAAGTGACATAGAGCATTGTGATGACAAAGGTCATGGAGAACTGTGATGACCAGGGTCATGTAGCATTGTGATGACACGTTCATGGAACATTGTGATGACAAGAATTCTGGAGCATTGTGATGACAAGGGCCATGGAGCATTGGGATGCCACGGTCATGGAACATTGTGATGACAAAATTCTGGAGCTTTGTGAGGAACAAGGCATGGAGCATTGTGATTATAGGGGACATGGAGCATTTTGATGACATGGGCAGGGAACACTGTGATGACAGGTGTTATGGAGCAATGGGATGACAAGTGTCATGGAGCACTGTGATGAGAGGGGCCTTTGAGAATTGTGATGACAGGCGTCATGAGGCATTGAGATGGCAGTGGTCATGGAGCATTATGATGAAAGGTGTTATGGAGCACTGTGATTACAGGGGCCATGGAGCATTGTGAATACAAAGGCCATGGAGCATTGAGATGACAGTGGTCATGGAGCATTGTGATGAAAGTGGTAATGGATCATTGTGATGCCAAGTGTCCTGGGACCCTGTGATGACATGGTTCATGGAGCATTGTGATGACAATGGTCATGGCGAATTGTGATGACAATGTCATGGGGCATTGTGATGGCAGTGGTCATCTAGAAATGTGATTAAAGTTATTATGGAGCACAGGAATGAGAGGGGCCATGGAGCATTGTGATGACAAGACTCATGGAGCATTCTGATGACAGGTGTCACGGAGCATCGTGATGACAAATGCCATTGAGAATTGTGATCAGAGGTGACATTGGGCATTGTGATGAAAGGGGTCATGGAGTACTGGGAGTACAGGGGCCATGGAGCCTTGTGATAACAAGTGACATGGAGAATAGTGATGACAGGCATCATAGAGCATTGTGATGACAAGTGCCATTTAGCATTTTGATGACAGGTGTCATCAGGCATTGTGTTGACGGGGGTCACGGAGCATTGTGATGACAAAGGCCATAGATCATTGTGATGAGAGGGGTCATGGAGCATTGTGATGACATGGGCCATGGAGCTTTGTGAAGACAAGATTCATGGAGCATTGTGATGACACGGGCATGAAGCATGGTGATGACAACAGACCTGGAGCATTGTGATGACAAGGGCATGGAGCATTGTGATTACAGGAGACTTGGGTCATTGTGATGAAATTGGCAGGGATCATTGTGATTAGAGGGATCATGGAGCATTGTGATGACAAGTGTCATGCAATATTGTGCTGACACAGATCATGGAGCATTTTGATGAGAGTGGCCTTGGAGCACAGTGATGAGAGACGTCATGGGGCATTATGGTGACAGTGGTCAAGGAGCATTGTGATGAAAGTGTTCATGGAGCAACGCGATTATCGGGACAATGGAGCATTGTGAATACAAAGGCCATGGAACATTGAGATAACAGAGTTCATGGAGCATTGTGATGACAAGGGTCTTGGGAGCTACTGATGACACGTTTCATACAGCATTGAGATGACAAGGGCCAAGGCGAATTGTGATGACACGTGTCATGGGGCATTGTGATGACATTGGTCATCTTGCATTGTGATGAGAGTGGTCATGTAGAATTTTGATTAAAGGTATCATGGAGCACTGTGATGACAAAGGCCAAGGAACATTGTGATGACAAGTGTCATTCAGCAATGTGATGACACGGGAATGGAGCATTATGATGACAAGTGTTCTGTAGCATTGTGATGACAAGGGTATGGAGCATTGTGATTACAGGGACCATGGAGCATTGTGATGACAACGGCATGGAGCACTGTGATGACATTGGTCATTGAGCATTGTGATTACAAAGACCATGAGGCATTGTGATGACAGGGGCCTGGGAGCATTGTGATGACAATGGTCATCAAGCATTGTGATGACAGGGGTCATAGAGCATTGTGATGAGAAAGACCATGGAGCATGGTGATGACAGAGGCCATGGAACATTGTGATGACCAGGCCATGAACCATTGTGATGACAAGGGCAGGGAACCTTGCGGTGACCGGGGTCATGGAGCATTTTGATGACAACTTTCATGGAACGTTGTGATGACAGGGGTCATGGAGCATTGTGATGACAGCGGTCACAGAGAATTGGGATGAAAGGTATCATGCAGCATTGTGATGACAACGGTCATGGATCATTTGGATGACAGGGGTCATGGAATATTCTGATAACAAGTTTCATCAAGCATTTTGATGACAGGGGTCATGGAGCATTGTGTTGACACGGGCATGGAGCATGGTAATGATAGGATATCTGGAGCATTGTGATGAAAAGGGGATGGAGAATTTTGATGACAGGGTCCAAGGAGCATTGTGCTGACAATGGCATGGAGCATTGTGATGAAAAATGACAAGTAGCATTGTGATGATATGGGCAGAGAACTTTGTGATGACAGGGGTCATGGAGCATTGTGATGAAAAGTGTCATGGAACATTGTACTGACAGGGATCATGGAGCTTTTTGGTAAGGGAGTCCTTGGAGATTGGTGGTGGCAGGCGTCATGGGGCATTGTGATGACAGCGGTCTTGGAGCATTGTGATGAAAGGGGTCATGGAGCACTGTGATTACAGGGGCCATGGAGCATTGTGAATACAAAGGCTATGGAGCATTGAGATGACAGGCTTCATGGAGCATTGTGATGAAAGTGATCATGGATCATTGTGATGACAAGTGTCCTGAAACCTTGTGATGACACGGTTCATGGAGCATTGTTATGACAAGGACCATGGCGAATTGTGATGACATCTGAAATGGGGCATTGTGATGACAGTGGTCATGTAGAATTGTGATGAAAGGTATCAAGGAGCACTGTGATGACAGGGGCCATGGAACATTGTGATGACAAAGGCCATGGAGCATTGTGATGACAAGTGTCATGGGACATTTTGATGACATTGGCATGGAACATTATGATGACAAGAGTTCTGGAGAATTTTGATGACAAGGGCATGGAGCATTGTGATGACAGGGCCCATGGAGCATTGTGACGAAGAGGGCAGGGAACATTGTGATGACTGGGTTCATGGAGCCTTGTGATGAAAGGGGCCATGGAGCACTGAGATGACAGGCGTCTTGAGGTATGGTGATGACAGTGGTCATGGAGCATTGTGATGAAAGAGATCATGGAGCAATATGATAAGAGGGGACATGGAGCATTGTGATGACAGGTGTATTGGAGCATTGTGATGAAAATATTAATGGATCATTGTGATGACATGTGTCCTGGAACACTGTGATGACACGGTTCATCGAGTAGTGTGATGACAAGGGTCATAGCGAATTGTGATAACAGGTGTCATGGGGCATTGTGATGACATTGATCATCTAGGAATTGTGATGAAAGGTATCATGGAGCACTGTGATGACTGGGGGCATGAAGCATTGTTATGAAAATTGTCCTGGATTATTGTGATGACAGCAGTCATGGAGAATTGGGATGACAGGGATTATGCAGCATTGTGTTGACATGGGTATGGACTATTGTGATGACAATGGTCATGGAGCAATATGATGAAAGTTTTCATGGAATATCGTGATGAAAAGTGCCTGGGAGCATTGTGACGATAAAGGCCATGGAGCATTGTGATGACAAGTGTCATGGAGCATTGTAATGAAAGCTTTCATTGTGCACTGTGATGACAAGGGGGATGGAGTATTGTGATGAAACTGGTCCTGGAACATTGTGATAACAAAAGCCATGGAGCATTGTGATGACAGGCATCATGGAGAATTGTGAAGAAAGGGGCCATGGGGAATTGTAATGACAATAGAGAAATGTGATGAAAATGGTCAGCGAGCATAGTGATTAAAGTGGTCATTGAGAATTGTGATGAAAAGTGACATAGAGCATTGTGATGACAAAGGTCATGGAGAACTGTGATGACCAGGGTCATGTAGCATTGTGATGACACGTTCATGGAACATTGTGATGACAAGAATTCTGGAGCATTGTGATGACAAGGGCCATGGAGCATTGGGATGCCACGGTCATGGAACATTGTGATGACAAAATTCTGGAGCTTTGTGAGGAAAAAGGCATGGAGCATTGTGATTATAGGGGACATGGAGCATTTTGATGACATGGGCAGGGAACACTGTGATGACAGGTGTTATGGAGCAATGGGATGACAAGTGTCATGGAGCACTGTGATGAGAGGGGCCTTGGAGAATTGTGATGACAGGCGTCATGAGGCATTGAGATGGCAGTGGTCATGGAGCATTATGATGAAAGGTGTTATGGAGCACTGTGATTACAGGGGCCATGGAGCATTGTGAATACAAAGGCCATGGAGCATTGAGATGACAGTGGTCATGGAGCATTGTGATGAAAGTGGTAATGGATCATTGTGATGCCAAGTGTCCTGGGACCCTGTGATGACATGGTTCATGGAGCATTGTGATGACAATGGTCATGGCGAATCGTGATGACAATGTAATGGGGCATTGTGATGACATTGGTCATCTTGCATTGTGATGAGAGTGGTCATGTAGAATTTTGATTAAAGGTATCATGGAGCACTGTGATGACAAAGGCCAAGGAACATTGTGATGACAAGTGTCATTCAGCAATGTGATGACACGGGAATGGAGCATTATGATGACAAGTGTTCTGGAGCATTGTGATGACAAGGGTATGGAGCATTGTGATTACATGGACCATGGAGCATTGTGATGACAACGGCATGGAGCACTGTGATGACATTGGTCATTGAGCATTGTGATTACAAAGACCATGAGGCATTGTGATGACAGGGGCCTTGGAGCATTGTGATGACAATGGTCATCAAGCATTGTGATGACAGGGGTCATAGAGCATTGTGATGAGAAAGACCATGGAGCATGGTGATGACAGAGGCCATGGAACATTGTGATGACCAGGCCATGTACCATTGTGATGACAAGGGCAGGGAACCTTGTGGTGACCGGGGTCATGGAGCATTTTGATGACAACTTTCATGGAACGTTGTGATGACAGGGGTCATGGAGCATTGTGATGAAAGTTGTCCTGGAGCATTGTGATGACAGCGGTCACAGAGAATTGGGATGAAAGGTATCATGCAGCATTGTGATGACAACGGTCATGGATCATTTGGATGACAGGGGTCATGGAACATTCTGATAACAAGGTTCATAAAGCCTTTTGATGACAGGGGTCATGGAGCATTGTGTTGACACGAGCATGGAGCATTGTAATGATAGGATATCTGGAGCATTGTGATGAAAAGGGGATGGAGCATTTTGATGACAGGGTCCAAGGAGAATTGTGCTGACAATGGCATGGAGCATTGTGATGAAAAGGGTACTGGAGCACTGTGAGGAAAGGAATCATGGATCATTGTGATGACAGGGGTCATGGAGCTTTGTGATGACAAGGGTCATGGAGCATTGTGATGACATGGTCAAGGAACATTGCGATGACAAGAATTCTGGAGCATTGTGATGAAAGGGCATGGTGCATTGTGATGAAAGGTGACAAGGAGCATTGTGACGATATGGGCAGAGAACTTTTTGATGACAGGGGTCATGGAGCATTGTGATAAAAAGTGTCATGGAACATTGTACTGACAGGGATCATGGAGCTTTTTGGTAAGAGAGGTCTTGGAGATTTGTGAAGGCAGGCGTCATGGGGCATTGTGATGACAGCGGTCTTGGAGCATTGGGATGAAAGGGGTCATGGAGCTCTGTGATTACAGGGGCCATGGAGCATTGTGAATACAAAGGCCATGGAGCATTGAGATGACAGGGTTCATGGAGCATTGTGATGAAAGTGATCATGGATCATTGTGATGACAAGTGTCCTGGAACCTTGTGATGACACAGTTCATGGAGCATTGTGATGACAAGGACCATGGCAAATTGTGGTATCATCTGTCATGGGGCATTGTGATGACAGTGGTCATGTAGAATTGTATTGAAAGGTAACATGGAGCACTCTGATGACAGGGGCCATGGAACATTGTGATGACAAAGGCCATGGAGCATTGTGATGACAAGTGTCATGGGGCATTTTGATGACATTGGCATGGAGCATTATGATGACAAGAGATCTGGAGCATTTTGATGACCAGGGCATGGAGCATTGTGATGAAAGTTGTCCTGGAGCATTGTGAAGACAGCAGTCACAGATGATTGGGATGAAAGGTATCATGCAGCATTGCGATGACAACGGTCAGGGATCATTTTGATGACAGGGGTCATGGAACATTCTGATAACAAGTTTCATCAAGCATTTTGATGACAGGGGTCATGGAGCATTGTGTTGACACGGGCATGGAGCATTGTAATGATACGATATCTGGAGCATTGTGATGAAAAGGGGATGGAGCATTTTGATGACAGGGTCCAAGGAGAATTGTGCTGACAATGGCATGGAGCATTGTGATGAAAAGGGTACTGGAGCACTGTGAGGAAAGGAATCATGGATCATTGTGATGCCAGGGGTCATGGAGCTTTGTGATGACACGGGTCATGGAGCATTGTGATGACACGGTCAAGGAACTTTGTGATGACAAGAAATCTGGAGCATTGTGATGAAAGGGCATGGAGCATTGTGATGAAAGGTGACAAGTAGCATTGTGATGATATGGGCAGAGAACTTTGTGATGACAGGGGTCATGGAGCATTATGATGAAAAGTGTCATGGAACATTGTACTGACAGGGATCATGGAGCTTTTTGGTAAGGGAGCCCTTGGAGATTGGTGGTGGCAGGCGTCATGGGGCATTGTGATGACAGCGGTCTTGGAGCATTGTGATGAAAGGGGTCATGGAGCACTGTGATTAGAGGGGCCATGGAGCATTGTGAATACAAACGCTATGGAGCATTGAGATGACAGGTTTCATGGAGCATTGTGATGAATGTGATCATGGATCATTGTGATGACAAGTGTCCTGAAACCTTGTGATGACACGGTTCATGGAGCATTTTTATGACAAGGACCATGGCGAATTGTGATGACATCTGAAATGGGGCATTGTGATGACAGTGGTCACGTAGAATTGTGATGAAAGGTATCAAGGAGCACTGTGATGACAGGGGCCATGGAACATTGTGATGACAAAGGCCATGGAGCATTGTGATGACAAGTGTCATGGGACATTTTGATGACATTGGCATGGAACATTATGATGACAAGAGTTCTGGAGAATTTTGATGACAAGGGCATGGAGCATTGTGATGACAGGGCCCATGGAGCATTGTGACGAAGAGGGCAGGGAACATTGTGATGACTGGGTTCATGGAGCCTTGTGATGAAAGGGGCCATGGAGCACTGAGATGACAGGCGTCTTGAGGTATGGTGATGACAGTGGTCATGGAGCATTGTGATGAAAGAGATCATGGAGCAATATGATAAGAGGGGACATGGAGCATTGTGATGACAGGTGTATTGGAGCATTGTGATGAAAATATTAATGGATCATTGTGATGATATGTGTCCTGGAACACTGTGATGACACGATTCATCAAGTATTGTGATGACAAGGGTCATAGCCAATTGTGATAACAGGTGTCATGGGGCATTGTGATGACATTGATCATCTAGGAATTGTGATGGAAGGTATCATGGAGCACTGTGATGACTGGGGGCATGAAGCATTGTTATGAAAATTGTCCTGGATTATTGTGATGACAGCAGTCATGGAGAATTGGGATGACAGGGATTATGCAGCATTGTGTTGACATGGGTATGGACTATTGTGATGACAATGGTCATGGAGCAATGTGATGAAAGTTTTCATGGAATATCGTGATGAAAAGTGCCTGGGAGCATTGTGACGATAAAGGCCATGGAGCATTGTGATGACAAGTGTCATGGAGCATTGTAATGAAAGCTTTCATTGTGCACTGTGATGACAAGTGGGATGGAGTATTGTGATGAAACTGGTCCTGGAACATTGTGATAACAAAAGCCATGGAGCATTGTGATGACAGGCATCATGGAGAATTGTGAAGAAAGGGGCCATGGGGAATTGTAATGACAATAGAGAAATGTGATGAAAATGGTCAGCGAGCATAGTGATTAAAGTGGTCATTGAGAATTGTGATGAAAAGTGACATAGAGCATTGTGATGACAAAGGTCATGGAGAACTGTGATGACCAGGGTCATGTAGCATTGTGATGACACGTTCATGGAACATTGTGATGACAAGAATTCTGGAGCATTGTGATGACAAGGGCCATGGAGCATTGGGATGCCACGGTCATGGAACATTGTGATGACAAAATTCTGGAGCTTTGTGAGGAACAAGGCATGGAGCATTGTGATTATAGGGGACATGGAGCATTTTGATGACATGGGCAGGGAACACTGTGATGACAGGTGTTATGGAGCAATGGGATGACAAGTGTCATGGAGCACTGTGATGAGAGGGGCCTTTGAGAATTGTGATGACAGGCGTCATGAGGCATTGAGATGGCAGTGGTCATGGAGCATTATGATGAAAGGTGTTATGGAGCACTGTGATTACAGGGGCCATGGAGCATTGTGAATACAAAGGCCATGGAGCATTGAGATGACAGTGGTCATGGAGCATTGTGATGAAAGTGGTAATGGATCATTGTGATGCCAAGTGTCCTGGGACCCTGTGATGACATGGTTCATGGAGCATTGTGATGACAATGGTCATGGCGAATTGTGATGACAATGTCATGGGGCATTGTGATGGCAGTGGTCATCTAGAAATGTGATTAAAGTTATTATGGAGCACAGGAATGAGAGGGGCCATGGAGCATTGTGATGACAAGACTCATGGAGCATTCTGATGACAGGTGTCACGGAGCATCGTGATGACAAATGCCATTGAGAATTGTGATCAGAGGTGACATTGGGCATTGTGATGAAAGGGGTCATGGAGTACTGGGAGTACAGGGGCCATGGAGCCTTGTGATAACAAGTGACATGGAGAATAGTGATGACAGGCATCATAGAGCATTGTGATGACAAGTGCCATTTAGCATTTTGATGACAGGTGTCATCAGGCATTGTGTTGACGGGGGTCACGGAGCATTGTGATGACAAAGGCCATAGATCATTGTGATGAGAGGGGTCATGGAGCATTGTGATGACATGGGCCATGGAGCTTTGTGAAGACAAGATTCATGGAGCATTGTGATGACACGGGCATGAAGCATGGTGATGACAACAGACCTGGAGCATTGTGATGACAAGGGCATGGAGCATTGTGATTACAGGAGACTTGGGTCATTGTGATGAAATTGGCAGGGATCATTGTGATTAGAGGGATCATGGAGCATTGTGATGACAAGTGTCATGCAATATTGTGCTGACACAGATCATGGAGCATTTTGATGAGAGTGGCCTTGGAGCACAGTGATGAGAGACGTCATGGGGCATTATGGTGACAGTGGTCAAGGAGCATTGTGATGAAAGTGTTCATGGAGCAACGCGATTATCGGGACAATGGAGCATTGTGAATACAAAGGCCATGGAACATTGAGATAACAGAGTTCATGGAGCATTGTGATGACAAGGGTCTTGGGAGCTACTGATGACACGTTTCATACAGCATTGAGATGACAAGGGCCAAGGCGAATTGTGATGACACGTGTCATGGGGCATTGTGATGACATTGGTCATCTTGCATTGTGATGAGAGTGGTCATGTAGAATTTTGATTAAAGGTATCATGGAGCACTGTGATGACAAAGGCCAAGGAACATTGTGATGACAAGTGTCATTCAGCAATGTGATGACATGGGAATGGAGCATTATGATGACAAGTGTTCTGGAGCATTGTGATGACAAGGGTATGGAGCATTGTGATTACAGGGACCATGGAGCATTGTGATGACAACGGCATGGAGCACTGTGATGACATTGGTCATTGAGCATTGTGATTACAAAGACCATGAGGCATTGTGATGACAGGGGCCTGGGAGCATTGTGATGACAATGGTCATCAAGCATTGTGATGACAGGGGTCATAGAGCATTGTGATGAGAAAGACCATGGAGCATGGTGATGACAGAGGCCATGGAACATTGTGATGACCAGGCCATGAACCATTGTGATGACAAGGGCAGGGAACCTTGCGGTGACCGGGGTCATGGAGCATTTTGATGACAACTTTCATGGAACGTTGTGATGACAGGGGTCATGGAGCATTGTGATGACAGCGGTCACAGAGAATTGGGATGAAAGGTATCATGCAGCATTGTGATGACAACGGTCATGGATCATTTGGATGACAGGGGTCATGGAATATTCTGATAACAAGTTTCATCAAGCATTTTGATGACAGGGGTCATGGAGCATTGTGTTGACACGGGCATGGAGCATGGTAATGATAGGATATCTGGAGCATTGTGATGAAAAGGGGATGGAGAATTTTGATGACAGGGTCCAAGGAGCATTGTGCTGACAATGGCATGGAGCATTGTGATGAAAAATGACAAGTAGCATTGTGATGATATGGGCAGAGAACTTTGTGATGACAGGGGTCATGGAGCATTGTGATGAAAAGTGTCATGGAACATTGTACTGACAGGGATCATGGAGCTTTTTGGTAAGGGAGTCCTTGGAGATTGGTGGTGGCAGGCGTCATGGGGCATTGTGATGACAGCGGTCTTGGAGCATTGTGATGAAAGGGGTCATGGAGCACTGTGATTACAGGGGCCATGGAGCATTGTGAATACAAAGGCTATGGAGCATTGAGATGACAGGGTTCATGGAGCATTGTGATGAAAGTGATCATGGATCATTGTGATGACAAGTGTCCTGAAACCTTGTGATGACACGGTTCATGGAGCATTGTTATGACAAGGACCATGGCGAATTGTGATGACATCTGAAATGGGGCATTGTGATGACAGTGGTCATGTAGAATTGTGATGAAAGGTATCAAGGAGCACTGTGATGACAGGGGCCATGGAACATTGTGATGACAAAGGCCATGGAGCATTGTGATGACAAGTGTCATGGGACATTTTGATGACATTGGCATGGAACATTATGATGACAAGAGTTCTGGAGAATTTTGATGACAAGGGCATGGAGCATTGTGATGACAGGGCCCATGGAGCATTGTGACGAAGAGGGCAGGGAACATTGTGATGACTGGGTTCATGGAGCACTGTGATGAAAGGGGCCATGGAGCATTGAGATGACAGGCGTCTTGAGGTATGGTGATGACAGTGGTCATGGAGCATTGTGAAGAAAGAGGTCATCGAGCAATATAATAAGAGGGGACATGGAGCATTGTGATGACAGGTGTATTGGAGCATTGTGATGAAAATATTAATGGATCATTGTGATGACATGTGTCCTGGAACACTGTGATGACACGGTTCATCGAGTATTGTGATGACAACGGTCATAGCGAATTGTGATAACAGGTGTCATGGGGCATTGTGATGACATTGATCATCTAGGAATTGTGATGAAAGGTATCATGGAGCACTGTGATGACTGGGGGCATGAAGCATTGTTATGAAAATTGTCCTGGATTATTGTGATGACAGCAGTCATGGAGAATTGGGATGACAGGGATTAGGCAGCATTGTGTTGACATGGGTATGGACTATTGTGATGACAATGGTCATGGAGCAATGTGATGAAAGTTTTCATGGAATATCGTGATGAAAAGTGCCTGGGAGCATTGTGACGATAAAGGCCATGGAGCATTGTGATGACAAGTGTCATGGAGCATTGTAATGAAAGCTTTCATTGTGAACTGTGATGATAAGGGGGATGGAGTATTGTGATGAAACTGGTCCTGGAGCATTGTGATAACAAAAGCCATGGAGCATTGTGATGACAGGCATCATGGAGAATTGTGAAGAAAGGGGCCATGGGGAATTGTAATGACAATAGAGAAATGTGATGAAAATGGTCAGCGAGCATAGTGATTAAAGTGGTCATTGAGAATTGTGATGAAAAGTGACATAGAGCATTGTGATGACAAAGGTCATGGAGACCTGTGATGACCAGGGTCATGTAGCATTGTGATGACACGTTCATGGAACATTGTGATGACAAAATTCTGGAGCTTTGTGAGGAAAAAGGCATGGAGCATTGTGATTATAGGGGCCATGGAGCATTTTGATGACATGGGCAGGGAACACTATGATGACAGGTGTTATGGAGCAATGGGATGACAAGTGTCATGGAGCACTGTGATGAGAGGGGCCTTGGAGAATTGTGATGACAGGAGTCATGAGGCATTGAGATGGCAGTGGTCATGGAGCATTATGATGAAAGGTGTTATGGAGCACTGTGATTACAGGGGCCATGGAGCATTGTGAATACAAAGGCCATGGAGCATTGAGATGACAGTGGTCATGGAGCATTGTGATGAAAGTGGTAATGGATCATTGTGATGACAAGTGTCCTGGGACCCTGTGATGACATGGTTCATGGAGCATTGTGATGACAATGGTCATGGCGAATTGTGATGACAATGTCATGGGGCATTGTGATGGCAGTGGTCATCTAGAAATGTGATTAAAGTTATTATGGAGCACAGTAATGAGAGGGGCCATGGAGCATTGTGATGACAAGTCTCATGGAGCATTGTGATGACAGGTGTCATGGAGCATCGTGATGACAAATGCCATTGAGAATTGTGATCAGAGGTGACATTGGGCATTGTGATGAAAGGGGTCATGGAGTACTGGGAGTACAGGGGCCATGGAGCCTTGTGATAACAAGTGACATGGAGAATAGTGATGACAGGCATCATAGAGCATTGTGATGACAAGTGCCATTTAGCATTTTGATGACAGAGGTCATCAGGCACTGTGTTGACGGGGGTCACGGAGCATTGTGATGACAAAGGCCATAGAGCATTGTGATGAGAGGGGTCATGGAGCATTGTGATGACATGGGCCATGGAGCATTGTGAAGACAAGATTCATGGAGCATTGTGATGACACGGGCATGAAGCATGGTGATGACAACAGACCTGGAGCATTGTGATGACAAGGGCATGGAGCATTGTGATTACAGGAGACTTGGGTCATTGTGATGAAATTGACAGGGATCATTGTGATTAGAGGGATCATGGAGCATTGTGATGACAAGTGTCATGCAATATTGTGCTGACACAGATCATGGAGCATTTTGATGAGAGTGGCCTTGGAGCACAGTGATGAGAGACGTCATGGGGCATTATGGTGACAGTGGTCAAGGAGCATTGTGATGAAAGTGTTCATGGAGCAACGCGATTATCGGGACAATGGAGCATTGTGAATACAAAGGCCATGGAACATTGAGATAACAGAGTTCATGGAGCATTGTGATGACAAGGGTCTTGGGAGCTACTGATGACACGTTTCATACAGCATTGAGATGACAAGGGCCAAGGCGAATTGTGATGACACGTGTCATGGGGCATTGTGATGACATTGGTCATCTTGCATTGTGATGAGAGTGGTCATGTAGAATTTTGATTAAAGGTATCATGGAGCACTGTGATGACAAAGGCCAAGGAACATTGTGATGACAAGTGTCATTCAGCAATGTGATGACACGGGAATGGAGCATTATGATGACAAGTGTTCTGGAGCATTGTGATGACAAGGGTATGGAGCATTGTGATTACAGGGACCATGGAGCATTGTGATGACAACGGCATGGAGCACTGTGATGACATTGGTCATTGAGCATTGTGATTACAAAGACCATGAGGCATTGTGATGACAGGGGCCTGGGAGCATTGTGATGACAATGGTCATCAAGCATTGTGATGACAGGGGTCATAGAGCATTGTGATGAGAAAGACCATGGAGCATGGTGATGACAGAGGCCATGGAACATTGTGATGACCAGGCCATGTACCATTGTGATGACAAGGGCAGGGAACCTTGTGGTGACAGGGGTCATGGAGCATTTTGATGACAACTTTCATGGAACTTTGTGATGACAGGGGTCATGGAGCATTGTGATGAAAGTTGTCCTGGAGCATTGTGATGACAGCGGTCACAGAGAATTGGGATGAAAGGTATCATGCACCATTGTGATGACAACGGTCAGGGATCATTTTGATGACAGGGGTCATGGAACATTCTGATAACAAGGTTCATAAAGCATTTTGATGACAGGGGTCATGGAGCATTGTGTTGACACGAGCATGGAGCATTGTAATGATAGGATATCTGGAGCATTGTGATGAAAAGGGGATGGAGCATTTTGATGACAGGGTCCAAGGAGAATTGTGCTGACAATGGCATGGAGCATTGTGATGAAAAGGGTACTGGAGCACTGTGAGGAAAGGAATCATGGATCATTGTGATGACAGGGGTCATGGAGCTTTGTGATGACAAGGGTCATGGAGCATTGTGATGACACGGTCAAGGAACATTGCGATGACAAGAATTCTGGAGCATTGTGATGAAAGGGCATGGTGCATTGTGATGAAAGGTGACAAGGAGCATTGTGACGATATGGGCAGAGAACTTTTTGATGACAGGGGTCATGGAGCATTGTGATAAAAAGTGTCATGGAACATTGTACTGACAGGGATCATGGAGCTTTTTGGTAAGAGAGGTCTTGGAGATTTGTGAAGGCAGGCGTCATGGGGCATTGTGATGACAGCGGTCTTGGAGCATTGGGATGAAAGGGGTCATGGAGCTCTGTGATTACAGGGGCCATGGAGCATTGTGAATACAAAGGCCATGGAGCATTGAGATGACAGGGTTCATGGAGCATTGTGATGAAAGTGATCATGGATCATTGTGATGACAAGTGTCCTGGAACCTTGTGATGACACAGTTCATGGAGCATTGTGATGACAAGGACCATGGCGAATTGTGGTATCATCTGTCATGGGGCATTGTGATGACAGTGGTCATGTAGAATTGTATTGAAAGGTAACATGGAGCACTCTGATGACAGGGGCCATGGAACATTGTGATGACAAAGGCCATGGAGCATTGTGATGACAAGTGTCATGGGGCATTTTGATGACATTGGCATGGAGCATTATGATGACAAGAGATCTGGAGCATTTTGACGACCAGGGCATGGAGCATTGTGATGAAAGTTGTCCTGGAGCATTGTGAAGACAGCGGTCACAGAGGATTGGGATGAAAGGTATCATGCAGCATTGCGATGACAACGGTCAGGGATCATTTTGATGACAGGGGTCATGGAACATTCTGATAACAAGTTTCATCAAGCATTTTGATGACAGGGGTCATGGAGCATTGTGTTGACACGGGCATGGAGCATTGTAATGATAGGATATCTGGAGCATTGTGATGAAAAGGGGATGGAGCATTTTGATGACAGGGTCCAAGGAGCATTGTGCTGACAATGGCATGGAGCATTGTGATGAAAAGGGTACTGGAGCACTGTGAGGAAAGGAATCATGGATCATTGTGATGCCAGGGGTCATGGAGCTTTGTGATGACACGGGTCATGGAGCATTGTGATGACACGGTCAAGGAACATTGTGATGACAAGAAATCTGGAGCATTGTGATGAAAGGGCATGGAGCATTGCGATGAAAGGTGACAAGTAGCATTGTGATGATATGGGCAGAGAACTTTGTGATGACAGGGGTCATGGAGCATTATGATGAAAAGTGTCATGGAACATTGTACTGACAGGGATCATGGAGCTTTTTGGTAAGGGAGCCCTTGGAGATTGGTGGTGGCAGGCGTCATGGGGCATTGTGATGACAGCGGTCTTGGAGCATTGTGGTGAAAGGGGTCATGGAGCACTGTGATTACAGGGGCCATGGAGCATTGTAAATACAAAGGCTATGGAGCATTGAGATGACAGGGTTCATGGAGCATTGTGATGAATGTGATCATGGATCATTGTGATGACAAGTGTCCTGAAACCTTGTGATGACACGGTTCATGGAGCATTGTTATGACAAGGACCATGGCGAATTGTGATGACATCTGAAATGGGGCATTGTGATGACAGTGGTCATGTAGAATTGTGATGAAAGGTATCAAGGAGCACTGTGATGACAGGGGCCATGGAGCATTGTGATGACAAGTGTCATGGGACATTTTGATGACATTGGCATGGAACATTATGATGACAAGAGTTCTGGAGAATTTTGTTGACAAGGGCATGGAGCATTGTGATGACAGGGCCCATGGAGCATTGTGACGAAGAGGGCAGGGAACATTGTGATGACTGGGTTCATGGAGCCTTGTGATGAAAGGGGCCATGGAGCACTGAGATGACAGGCGTCTTGAGGTATGGTGATGACAGTGGTCATGGAGCATTGTGATGAAAGAGATCATGGAGCAATATGATAAGAGGGGACATGGAGCATTGTGATGACAGGTGTATTGGAGCATTGTGATGAAAATATTAATGGATCATTGTGATGACATGTGTCCTGGAACACTGTGATGACACGGTTCATCAAGTATTGTTATGACAAGGGTCATAGCGAATTGTGATAACAGGTGTCATGGGGCATTGTGATGACATTGGTCATCTTGCATTGTGATGAGAGTGGTCATGTAGAATTTTCATTAAAGGTATCATGGAGCACTGTGATGACAAACGCCAAGGAACATTGTGATGACAAGTGTCATTCAGCAATGTGATGACACGGGAATGGAGCATTATGATGACAAGTGTTCTGGAGCATTGTGATGACAAGGGTATGGAGCATTGTGATTACAGGGACCATGGAGCATTGTGATGACAATGGCATGGAGCACTGTGATGACATTGGTCATTGAGCATTGTGATTACAAAGACCATGAGGCATTGTGATGACAGGGGCCTGGGAGCATTGTGATGACAATGGTCATCAAGCATTGTGATGACAGGGGTCATAGAGCATTGTGATGAGAAAGACCATGGAGCATGGTGATGACAGAGGCCATGGAACATTGTGATGACCAGGCCATGTACCATTGTGATGACAAGGGCAGGGAACCTTGTGGTGACCGGGGTCATGGAGCATTTTGATGACAACTTTCATGGAACGTTGTGATGACAGGGGTCATGGAGCATTGTGATGACAGCGGTCACAGAGAATTGGGATGAAACGTATCATGCAGCATTGTGATGACAACGGTCAGGGATCATTTTGATGACAGGGGTCATGGAATATTCTGATAACAAGTTTCATCAAGCATTTTGATGACAGGGGTCATGGAGCATTGTGTTGACACGGGCATGGAGCATGGTAATGATAGGATATCTGGAGCATTGTGATGAAAAGGGGATGGAGAATTTTGATGACAGGGTCCAAGGAGCATTGTGCTGACAATGGCATGGAGCATTGTGATGAAAGGTGACAAGTAGCATTGTGATGATATGGGCAGAGAACTTTGTGATGACAGGGGTCATGGAGCATTGTGATGAAAAGTGTCATGGAACATTGTACTGACAGGGATCATGGAGCTTTTTGGTAAGGGAGCCCTTGGAGATTGGTGGTGGCAGGCGTCATGGGGCATTGTGATGACAGCGGTCTTGGAGCATTGTGATGAAAGGGGTCATGGAGCACTGTGATTACAGGGGCCATGGAGCATTGTGAATACAAAGGCTATGGAGCATTGAGATGACAGTGTTCATGGAGCATTGTGATGAAAGTGATCATGGATCATTGTGATGACAAGTGTCCTGAAACCTTGTGATGACACGGTTCATGGAGCATTGTTATGACAAGGACCATGGCGAATTGTGATGACATCTGAAATGGGGCATTGTGATGACAGTGGTCATGTAGAATTGTGATGAAAGGTATCAAGGAGCACTGTGATGACAGGGGCCATGGAACATTGTGATGACAAAGGCCATGGAGCATTGTGATGACAAGTGTCATGGGACATTTTGATGACATTGGCATGGAACATTATGATGACAAGAGTTCTGGAGAATTTTGATGACAAGGGCATGGAGCATTGTGATGACAGGGCCCATGGAGCATTGTGACGAAGAGGGCAGGGAACATTGTGATATCTGGGTTCATGGAGCCTTGTGATGAAAGAGGCCATGGAGCACTGAGATGACAGGCGTCTTGAGGTATGGTGATGACAGTGGTCATGGAGCATTGTGATGAAAGAGATCATGGAGCAATATGATAAGAGGGGACATGGAGCATTGTGATGACAGGTGTATTGGAGCATTGTGATGAAAATATTAATGGATCATTGTGATGACATGTGTCCTGGAACACTGTGATGACACGGTTCATCGAGTATTGTGATGACAAGGGTCATAGCGAATTGTGATAACAGGTGTCATGGGGCATTGTGATGACATTGATCATCTAGGAATTGTGATGAAAGGTATCATGGAGCACTGTGATGACTGGGGGCATGAAGCATTGTTATGAAAATTGTCCTGGATTATTGTGATGACAGCAGTCATGGAGAATTGGGATGACAGGGATTAGGCAGCATTGTGTTGACATGGGTATGGACTATTGTGATGACAATGGTCATGGAGCAATGTGATGAAAGTTTTCATGGAATATCGTGATGAAAAGTGCCTGGGAGCATTGTGACGATAAAGGCCATGGAGCATTGTGATGACAAGTGTCATGGAGCATTGTAATGAAAGCTTTCATTGTGAACTGTGATGATAAGGGGGATGGAGTATTGTGATGAAACTGGTCCTGGAGCATTGTGATAACAAAAGCCATGGAGCATTGTGATGACAGGCATCATGGAGAATTGTGAAGAAAGGGGCCATGGGGAATTGTAATGACAATAGAGAAATGTGATGAAAATGGTCAGCGAGCATAGTGATTAAAGTGGTCATTGAGAATTGTGATGAAAAGTGACATAGAGCATTGTGATGACAAAGGTCATGGAGAACTGTGATGACCAGGGTCATGTAGCATTGTGATGACACGTTCATGGAACATTGTGATGACAAGAATTCTGGAGCATTGTGATGACAAGGGCCATGGAGCATTGGGATGCCACGGTCATGGAACATTGTGATGACAAAATTCTGGAGCTTTGTGAGGAAAAAGGCATGGAGCATTGTGATTATAGGGGACATGGAGCATTTTGATGACATGGGCAGGGAACACTGTGATGACAGGTGTTATGGAGCAATGGGATGACAAGTGTCATGGAGCACTGTGATGAGAGGGGCCTTGGAGAATTGTGATGACAGGCGTCATGAGGCATTGAGATGGCAGTGGTCATGGAGCATTATGATGAAAGGTGTTATGGAGCACTGTGATTACAGGGGCCATGGAGCATTGTGAATACAAAGGCCATGGAGCATTGAGATGACAGTGGTCATGGAGCATTGTGATGAAAGTGGTAATGGATCATTGTGATGACAAGTGTCCTGGGACCCTGTGATGACATGGTTCATGGAGCATTGTGATGACAATGGTCATGGCGAATTGTGATGACAATGTCATGGGGCATTGTGATGGCAGTGGTCATCTAGAAATGTGATTATAGTTATTATGGAGCACAGTAATGAGAGGGGCCATGGAGCATTGTGATGACAAGTCTCATGGAGCATTGTGATGACAGGTGTCATGGAGCATCGTGATGACAAATGCCATTGAGAATTGTGATCAGAGGTGACATTGGGCATTGTGATGAAAGGGGTCATGGAGTACTGGGAGTACAGGGGCCATGGAGCCTTGTGATAACAAGTGACATGGAGAATAGTGATGACAGGCATCATAGAGCATTGTGATGACAAGTGCCATTTAGCATTTTGATGACAGAGGTCATCAGGCACTGTGTTGACGGGGGTCACGGAGCATTGTGATGACAAACGCCATAGAGCATTGTGATGAGAGGGGTCATGGAGCATTGTGATGACATGGGCCATGGAGCATTGTGCAGACAAGATTCATGGAGCATTGTGATGACACGGGCATGAAGCATGGTGATGACAACAGACCTGGAGCATTGTGATGACAAGGGCATGGAGCATTGTGATTACAGGAGACTTGGGTCATTGTGATGAAATTGGCAGGGATCATTGTGATTAGAGGGATCATGGAGCATTGTGATGACAAGTGTCATGCAATATTGTGCTGACACAGATCATGGAGCATTTTGATGAGAGTGGCCTTGGAGCACAGTGATGAGAGACGTCATGGGGCATTATGGTGACAGTGGTCAAGGAGCATTGTGATGAAAGTGTTCATGGAGCAACGCGATTATCGGGACAATGGAGCATTGTGAATACAAAGGCCATGGAACATTGAGATAACAGAGTTCATGGAGCATTGTGATGACAAGGGTCTTGGGAGCTACTGATGACACGTTTCATACAGCATTGAGATGACAAGGGCCAAGGCGAATTGTGATGACACGTGTCATGGGGCATTGTGATGACATTGGTCATCTTGCATTGTGATGAGAGTGGTCATGTAGAATTTTGATTAAAGGTATCATGGAGCACTGTGATGACAAAGGCCAAGGAACATTGTGATGACAAGTGTCATTCAGCAATGTGATGACACGGGAATGGAGCATTATGATGACAAGTGTTCTGGAGCATTGTGATGACAAGAGTATGGAGCATTGTGATTACAGGGACCATGGAGCATTGTGATGACAACGGCATGGAGCACTGTGATGACATTGGTCATTGAGCATTGTGATTACAAAGACCATGAGGCATTGTGATGACAGGGGCCTTGGAGCATTGTGATGACAATGGTCATCAAGCATTGTGATGACAGGGGTCATAGAGCATTGTGATGAGAAAGACCATGGAGCATGGTGATGACAGAGGCCATGGAACATTGTGATGACCAGGCCATGTACCATTGTGATGACAAGGGCAGGGAACCTTGTGGTGACCGGGGTCATGGAGCATTTTGATGACAACTTTCATGGAACGTTGTGATGACAGGGGTCATGGAGCATTGTGATGAAAGTTGTCCTGGAGCATTGTGATGACAGCGGTCACAGAGAATTGGGATGAAAGGTATCATGCACCATTGTGATGACAACGGTCAGGGATCATTTTGATGACAGGGGTCATGGAACATTCTGATAACAAGGTTCATAAAGCATTTTGATGACAGGGGTCATGGAGCATTGTGTTGACACGAGCATGGAGCATTGTAATGATAGGATATCTGGAGCATTGTGATGAAAAGGGGATGGAGCATTTTGATGACAGGGTCCAAGGAGAATTGTGCTGACAATGGCATGGAGCATTGTGATGAAAAGCGTACTGGAGCACTGTGAGGAAAGGAATCATGGATCATTGTGATGACAGGGGTCATGGAGCTTTGTGATGACAAGGGTCATGGAGCATTGTGATGACATGGTCAAGGAACATTGCGATGACAAGAATTCTGGAGCATTGTGATGAAAGGGCATGGTGCATTGTGATGAAAGGTGACAAGGAGCATTGTGACGATATGGGCAGAGAACTTTTTGATGACAGGGGTCATGGAGCATTGTGATAAAAAGTGTCATGGAACATTGTACTGACAGGGATCATGGAGCTTTTTGGTAAGAGAGGTCTTGGAGATTTGTGAAGGCAGGCGTCATGGGGCATTGTGATGACAGCGGTCTTGGAGCATTGGGATGAAAGGGGTCATGGAGCTCTGTGATTACAGGGGCCATGGAGCATTGTGAATACAAAGGCCATGGAGCATTGAGATGACAGGGTTCATGGAGCATTGTGATGAAAGTGATCATGGATCATTGTGATGACAAGTGTCCTGGAACCTTGTGATGACACAGTTCATGGAGCATTGTGATGACAAGGACCATGGCGAATTGTGGTATCATCTGTCATGGGGCATTGTGATGACAGTGGTCATGTAGAATTGTATTGAAAGGTAACATGGAGCACTCTGATGACAGGGGCCATGGAACATTGTGATGACAAAGGCCATGGAGCATTGTGATGACAAGTGTCATGGGGCATTTTGATGACATTGGCATGGAGCATTATGATGACAAGAGATCTGGAGCATTTTGATGACCAGGGCATGGAGCATTGTGATGAAAGTTGTCCTGGAGCATTGTGAAGACAGCGGTCACAGAGGATTGGGATGAAAGGTATCATGCAGCATTGCGATGACAACGGTCAGGGATCATTTTGATGACAGGGGTCATGGAACATTCTGATAACAAGTTTCATCAAGCATTTTGATGACAGGGGTCATGGAGCATTGTGTTGACACGGGCATGGAGCATTGTAATGATAGGATATCTGGAGCATTGTGATGAAAAGGGGATGGAGCATTTTGATGACAGGGTCCAAGTAGCATTGTGCTGACAATGGCATGGAGCATTGTGATGAAAAGGGTACTGGAGCACTGTGAGGAAAGGAATCATGGATCATTGTGATGCCAGGGGTCATGGAGCTTTGTGATGACACGGGTCATGGAGCATTGTGATGACACGGTCAAGGAACATTGTGATGACAAGAAATCTGGAGCATTGTGATGAAAGGGCATGGAGCATTGCGATGAAAGGTGACAAGTAGCATTGTGATGATATGGGCAGAGAACTTTGTGATGACAGGGGTCATGGAGCATTATGATGAAAAGTGTCATGGAACATTGTACTGACAGGGATCATGGAGCTTTTTGGTAAGGGAGCCCTTGGAGATTGGTGGTGGCAGGCGTCATGGGGCATTGTGATGACAGCGGTCTTGGAGCATTGTGATGAAAGGGGTCATGGAGCACTGTGATTACAGGGGCCATGGAGCATTGTAAATACAAAGGCTATGGAGCATTGAGATGACAGGGTTCATGGAGCATTGTGATGAATGTGATCATGGATCATTGTGATGACAAGTGTCCTGAAACCTTGTGATGACACGGTTCATGGAGCATTGTTATGACAAGGACCATGGCGAATTGTGATGACATCTGAAATGGGGCATTGTGATGACAGTGGTCATGTAGAATTGTGATGAAAGGTATCAAGGAGCACTGTGATGACAGGGGCCATGGAGCATTGTGATGACAAGTGTCATGGGACATTTTGATGACATTGGCATGGAACATTATGATGACAAGAGTTCTGGAGAATTTTGATGACAAGGGCATGGAGCATTGTGATGACAGGGCCCATGGAGCATTGTGACGAAGAGGGCAGGGAACATTGTGATGACTGGGTTCATGGAGCCTTGTGATGAAAGGGGCCATGGAGCACTGAGATGACAGGCGTCTTGAGGTATGGTGATGACAGTGGTCATGGAGCATTGTGATGAAAGAGATCATGGAGCAATATGATAAGAGGGGACATGGAGCATTGTGATGACAGGTGTATTGGAGCATTGTGATGAAAATATTAATGGATCATTGTGATGACATGTGTCCTGGAACACTGTGATGACACGGTTCATCAAGTATTGTTATGACAAGGGTCATAGCGAATTGTGATAACAGGTGTCATGGGGCATTGTGATGACATTGGTCATCTTGCATTGTGATGAGAGTGGTCATGTAGAATTTTGATTAAAGGTATCATGGAGCACTGTGATGACAAAGGCCAAGGAACATTGTGATGACAAGTGTCATTCAGCAACGTGATGACACGGGAATGGAGCATTATGTTGACAAGTGTTCTGGAGCATTGTGATGACAAGGGTATGGAGCATTGTGATTACAGGGACCATGGAGCATTGTGATGACAATGGCATGGAGCACTGTGATGACATTGGTCATTGAGCATTGTGATTACAAAGACCATGAGGCATTGTGATGACAGGGGCCTTGGAGCATTGTGATGACAATGGTCATGAAGCATTGTGATGACAGGGGTCATAGAGCATTGTGATGAGAAAGACCATGGAGCATGGTGATGACAGAGGCCATGGAACATTGTGATGACCAGGCCATGTACCATTGTGATGACAAGGGCAGGGAACCTTGTGGTGACCGGGGTCATGGAGCATTTTGATGACAACTTTCATGGAACGTTGTGATGACAGGGGTCATGGAGCATTGTGATGACAGCGGTCACAGAGAATTGGGATGAAACGTATCATGCAGCATTGTGATGACAACGGTCAGGGATCATTTTGATGACAGGGGTCATGGAATATTCTGATAACAAGTTTCATCAAGCATTTTGATGACAGGGGTCATGGAGCATTGTGTTGACACGGGCATGGAGCATGGTAATGATAGGATATCTGGAGCATTGTGATGAAAAGGGGATGGAGAATTTTGATGACAGGGTCCAAGGAGCATTGTGCTGACAATGGCATGGAGCATTGTGATGAAAGGTGACAAGTAGCATTGTGATGATATGGGCAGAGAACTTTGTGATGACAGGGGTCATGGAGCATTGTGATGTAAAGTGTCATGGAACATTGTACTGACAGGGATCATGGAGCTTTTTGGTAAGGGAGCCCTTGGAGATTGGTGGTGGCAGGCGTCATGGGGCATTGTGATGACAGCGGTCTTGGAGCATTGTGATGAAAGGGGTCATGGAGCACTGTGATTACAGGGGCCATGGAGCATTGTGAATACAAAGGCTATGGAGCATTGAGATGACAGGGTTCATGGAGCATTGTGATGAAAGTGATCATGGATCATTGTGATGACAAGTGTCCTGAAGCCTTGTGATGACACGGTTCATGGAGCATTGTTATGACAAGGACCATGGCGAATTGTGATGACATCTGAAATGGGGCGTTGTGATGACAGTGGTCATGTAGAATTGTGATGAAAGGTATCAAGGAGCACTGTGATGACAGGGGCCATGGAACATTGTGATGACAAAGGCCATGGAGCATTGTGATGACAAGTGTCATGGGACATTTTGATGACATTGGCATGGAACATTATGATGACAAGAGTTCTGGAGAATTTTGATGACAAGGGCATGGAGCATTGTGATGACAGGGCCCATGGAGCATTGTGACGAAGAGGGCAGGGAACATTGTGATGACTGGGTTCATGGAGCCTTGTGATGAAAGAGGCCATGGAGCACTGAGATGACAGGCGTCTTGAGGTATGGTGATGACAGTGGTCATGGAGCATTGTGATGAAAGAGATCATGGAGCAATATGATAAGAGGGGACATGGAGCATTGTGATGACAGGTGTATTGGAGCATTGTGATGAAAATATTAATGGATCATTGTGATGACATGTGTCCTGGAACACTGTGATGACACGGTTCATCGAGTAGTGTGATGACAAGGGTCATAGCGAATTGTGATAACAGGTGTCATGGGGCATTGTGATGACATTGATCATCTAGGAATTGTGATGGAAGGTATCATGGAGCACTGTGATGACTGGGGGCATGAAGCATTGTTATGAAAATTGTCCTGGATTATTGTGATGACAGCAGTCATGGAGAATTGGGATGACAGGGATTATGCAGCATTGTGTTGACATGGGTATGGACTATTGTGATGACAATGGTCATGGAGCAATGTGATGAAAGTTTTCATGGAATATCGTGATGAAAAGTGCCTGGGAGCATTGTGACGATAAAGGCCATGGAGCATTGTGATGACAAGTGTCATGGAGCATTGTAATGAAAGCTTTCATTGTGCACTGTGATGACAAGGGGGATGGAGTATTGTGATGAAACTGGTCCTGGAACATTGTGATAACAAAAGCCATGGAGCATTGTGATGACAGGCATCATGGAGAATTGTGAAGAAAGGGGCCATGGGGAATTGTAATGACAATAGAGAAATGTGATGAAAATGGTCAGCGAGCATAGAGATTAAAGTGGTCATTGAGAATTGTGATGAAAAGTGACATAGAGCATTGTGATGACAAAGGTCATGGAGAACTGTGATGACCAGGGTCATGTAGCATTGTGATGACACGTTCATGGAACATTGTGATGACAAGAATTCTGGAGCATTGTGATGACAAGGGCCATGGAGCATTGGGATGCCACGGTCATGGAACATTGTGATGACAAAATTCTGGAGCTTTGTGAGGAAAAAGGCATGGAGCATTGTGATTATAGGGGACATGGAGCATTTTGATGACATGGGCAGGGAACACTGTGATGACAGGTGTTATGGAGCAATGGGATGACAAGTGTCATGGAGCACTGTGATGAGAGGGGCCTTGGAGAATTGTGATGACAGGCGTCATGAGGCATTGAGATGGCAGTGGTCATGGAGCATTATGATGAAAGGTGTTATGGAGCACTGTGATTACAGGGGCCATGGAGCATTGTGAATACAAAGGCCATGGAGCATTGAGATGACAGTGGTCATGGAGCATTGTGATGAAAGTGGTAATGGATCATTGTGATGCCAAGTGTCCTGGGACCCTGTGATGACATGGTTCATGGAGCATTGTGATGACAATGGTTATGGCGAATTGTGATGACAATGTCATGGGGCATTGTGATGGCAGTGGTCATCTAGAAATGTGATTAAAGTTATTATGGAGCACAGGAATGAGAGGGGCCATGGAGCATTGTGATGACAAGTCTCATGGAGCATTGTGATGACAGGTGTCATGGAGCATCGTGATGACAAATGCCATTGAGAATTGTGATCAGAGGTGACATTGGGCATTGTGATGAAAGGGGTCATGGAGTACTGGGAGTACAGGGGCCATGGAGCCTTGTGATAACAAGTGACATGGAGAATAGTGATGACAGGCATCATAGAGCATTGTGATGACAAGTGCCATTTAGCATTTTGATGACAGGGGTCATCAGGCATTGTGTTGACGGGGGTCTCGGAGCATAGTGATGACAAAGGCCATAGATCATTGTGATGAGAGGGGTCATGGAGCATTGTGATGACATGGGCCATGGAGCATTGTGAGGACAAGATTCATGGAGCATTGTGATGACACGGGCATGAAGCATGGTGATGACAACAGACCTGGAGCATTGTGATGACAAGGGCATGGAGCATTGTGATTACAGGAGACTTGGGTCATTGTGATGAAATTGGCAGGGATCATTGTGATTAGAGGGATCATGGAGCATTGTGATGACAAGTGTCATGCAATATTGTGCTGACACAGATCATGGAGCATTTTGATGAGAGTGGCCTTGGAGCACAGTGATGAGAGACGTCATGGGGCATTATGGTGACAGTGGTCAAGGAGCATTGTGATGAAAGTGTTCATGGAGCAACGCGATTATCGGGACAATGGAGCATTGTGAATACAAAGGCCATGGAACATTGAGATAACAGAGTTCATGGAGCATTGTGATGACAAGGGTCTTGGGAGCTACTGATGACACGTTTCATACAGCATTGAGATGACAAGGGCCAAGGCGAATTGTGATGACACGTGTCATGGGGCATTGTGATGACATTGGTCATCTTGCATTGTGATGAGAGTGGTCATGTAGAATTTTGATTAAAGGTATCATGGAGCACTGTGATGACAAAGGCCAAGGAACATTGTGATGACAAGTGTCATTCAGCAATGTGATGACACGGGAATGGAGCATTATGATGACAAGTGTTCTGGAGCATTGTGATGACAAGAGTATGGAGCATTGTGATTACAGGGACCATGGAGCATTGTGATGACAACGGCATGGAGCACTGTGATGACATTGGTCATTGAGCATTGTGATTACAAAGACCATGAGGCATTGTGATGACAGGGGCCTTGGAGCATTGTGATGACAATGGTCATCAAGCATTGTGATGACAGGGGTCATAGAGCATTGTGATGAGAAAGACCATGGAGCATGGTGATGACAGAGGCCATGGAACATTGTGATGACCAGGCCATGTACCATTGTGATGACAAGGGCAGGGAACCTTGTGGTGACCGGGGTCATGGAGCATTTTGATGACAACTTTCATGGAACGTTGTGATGACAGGGGTCATGGAGCATTGTGATGAAAGTTGTCCTGGAGCATTGTGATGACAGCGGTCACAGAGAATTGGGATGAAAGGTATCATGCACCATTGTGATGACAACGGTCAGGGATCATTTTGATGACAGGGGTCATGGAACATTCTGATAACAAGGTTCATAAAGCATTTTGATGACAGGGGTCATGGAGCATTGTGTTGACACGAGCATGGAGCATTGTAATGATAGGATATCTGGAGCATTGTGATGAAAAGGGGATGGAGCATTTTGATGACAGGGTCCAAGGAGAATTGTGCTGACAATGGCATGGAGCATTGTGATGAAAAGCGTACTGGAGCACTGTGAGGAAAGGAATCATGGATCATTGTGATGACAGGGGTCATGGAGCTTTGTGATGACAAGGGTCATGGAGCATTGTGATGACATGGTCAAGGAACATTGCGATGACAAGAATTCTGGAGCATTGTGATGAAAGGGCATGGTGCATTGTGATGAAAGGTGACAAGGAGCATTGTGACGATATGGGCAGAGAACTTTTTGATGACAGGGGTCATGGAGCATTGTGATAAAAAGTGTCATGGAACATTGTACTGACAGGGATCATGGAGCTTTTTGGTAAGAGAGGTCTTGGAGATTTGTGAAGGCAGGCGTCATGGGGCATTGTGATGACAGCGGTCTTGGAGCATTGGGATGAAAGGGGTCATGGAGCTCTGTGATTACAGGGGCCATGGAGCATTGTGAATACAAAGGCCATGGAGCATTGAGATGACAGGGTTCATGGAGCATTGTGATGAAAGTGATCATGGATCATTGTGATGACAAGTGTCCTGGAACCTTGTGATGACACAGTTCATGGAGCATTGTGATGACAAGGACCATGGCGAATTGTGGTATCATCTGTCATGGGGCATTGTGATGACAGTGGTCATGTAGAATTGTATTGAAAGGTAACATGGAGCACTCTGATGACAGGGGCCATGGAACATTGTGATGACAAAGGCCATGGAGCATTGTGATGACAAGTGTCATGGGGCATTTTGATGACATTGGCATGGAGCATTATGATGACAAGAGATCTGGAGCATTTTGATGACCAGGGCATGGAGCATTGTGATGAAAGTTGTCCTGGAGCATTGTGAAGACAGCGGTCACAGAGGATTGGGATGAAAGGTATCATGCAGCATTGCGATGACAACGGTCAGGGATCATTTTGATGACAGGGGTCATGGAACATTCTGATAACAAGTTTCATCAAGCATTTTGATGACAGGGGTCATGGAGCATTGTGTTGACACGGGCATGGAGCATTGTAATGATAGGATATCTGGAGCATTGTGATGAAAAGGGGATGGAGCATTTTGATGACAGGGTCCAAGTAGCATTGTGCTGACAATGGCATGGAGCATTGTGATGAAAAGGGTACTGGAGCACTGTGAGGAAAGGAATCATGGATCATTGTGATGCCAGGGGTCATGGAGCTTTGTGATGACACGGGTCATGGAGCATTGTGATGACACGGTCAAGGAACATTGTGATGACAAGAAATCTGGAGCATTGTGATGAAAGGGCATGGAGCATTGCGATGAAAGGTGACAAGTAGCATTGTGATGATATGGGCAGAGAACTTTGTGATGACAGGGGTCATGGAGCATTATGATGAAAAGTGTCATGGAACATTGTACTGACAGGGATCATGGAGCTTTTTGGTAAGGGAGCCCTTGGAGATTGGTGGTGGCAGGCGTCATGGGGCATTGTGATGACAGCGGTCTTGGAGCATTGTGATGAAAGGGGTCATGGAGCACTGTGATTACAGGGGCCATGGAGCATTGTAAATACAAAGGCTATGGAGCATTGAGATGACAGGGTTCATGGAGCATTGTGATGAATGTGATCATGGATCATTGTGATGACAAGTGTCCTGAAACCTTGTGATGACACGGTTCATGGAGCATTGTTATGACAAGGACCATGGCGAATTGTGATGACATCTGAAATGGGGCATTGTGATGACAGTGGTCATGTAGAATTGTGATGAAAGGTATCAAGGAGCACTGTGATGACAGGGGCCATGGAGCATTGTGATGACAAGTGTCATGGGACATTTTGATGACATTGGCATGGAACATTATGATGACAAGAGTTCTGGAGAATTTTGATGACAAGGGCATGGAGCATTGTGATGACAGGGCCCATGGAGCATTGTGACGAAGAGGGCAGGGAACATTGTGATGACTGGGTTCATGGAGCCTTGTGATGAAAGGGGCCATGGAGCACTGAGATGACAGGCGTCTTGAGGTATGGTGATGACAGTGGTCATGGAGCATTGTGATGAAAGAGATCATGGAGCAATATGATAAGAGGGGACATGGAGCATTGTGATGACAGGTGTATTGGAGCATTGTGATGAAAATATTAATGGATCATTGTGATGACATGTGTCCTGGAACACTGTGATGACACGGTTCATCAAGTATTGTTATGACAAGGGTCATAGCGAATTGTGATAACAGGTGTCATGGGGCATTGTGATGACATTGGTCATCTTGCATTGTGATGAGAGTGGTCATGTAGAATTTTGATTAAAGGTATCATGGAGCACTGTGATGACAAAGGCCAAGGAACATTGTGATGACAAGTGTCATTCAGCAATGTGATGACACGGGAATGGAGCATTATGTTGACAAGTGTTCTGGAGCATTGTGATGACAAGGGTATGGAGCATTGTGATTACAGGGACCATGGAGCATTGTGATGACAATGGCATGGAGCACTGTGATGACATTGGTCATTGAGCATTGTGATTACAAAGACCATGAGGCATTGTGATGACAGGGGCCTTGGAGCATTGTGATGACAATGGTCATGAAGCATTGTGATGACAGGGGTCATAGAGCATTGTGATGAGAAAGACCATGGAGCATGGTGATGACAGAGGCCATGGAACATTGTGATGACCAGGCCATGTACCATTGTGATGACAAGGGCAGGGAACCTTGTGGTGACCGGGGTCATGGAGCATTTTGATGACAACTTTCATGGAACGTTGTGATGACAGGGGTCATGGAGCATTGTGATGAAAGTTGTCCTGGAGCATTGTGATGACAGCGGTCACAGAGAATTGGGATGAAAGGTATCATGCACCATTGTGATGACAACGGTCAGGGATCATTTTGATGACAGGGGTCATGGAACATTCTGATAACAAGGTTCATCAAGCATTTTGATGACAGGGGTCATGGAGCATTGTGTTGACACGGGCATGGAGCATGGTAATGATAGGATATCTGGAGCATTGTGATGAAAAGGGGATGGAGAATTTTGATGACAGGGTCCAAGGAGCATTGTGCTGACAATGGCATGGAGCATTGTGATGAAAGGTGACAAGTAGCATTGTGATGATATGGGCAGAGAACTTTGTGATGACAGGGGTCATGGAGCATTGTGATGTAAAGTGTCATGGAACATTGTACTGACAGGGATCATGGAGCTTTTTGGTAAGGGAGCCCTTGGAGATTGGTGGTGGCAGGCGTCATGGGGCATTGTGATGACAGCGGTCTTGGAGCATTGTGATGAAAGGGGTCATGGAGCACTGTGATTACAGGGGCCATGGAGCATTGTGAATACAAAGGCTATGGAGCATTGAGATGACAGGGTTCATGGAGCATTGTGATGAAAGTGATCATGGATCATTGTGATGACAAGTGTCCTGAAACCTTGTGATGACACGGTTCATGGAGCATTGTTATGACAAGGACCATGGCGAATTGTGATGACATCTGAAATGGGGCATTGTGATGACAGTGGTCATGTAGAATTGTGATGAAAGGTATCAAGGAGCACTGTGATGACAGGGGCCATGGAACATTGTGATGACAAAGGCCATGGAGCATTGTGATGACAAGTGTCATGGGACATTTTGATGACATTGGCATGGAACATTATGATGACAAGAGTTCTGGAGAATTTTGATGACAAGGGCATGGAGCATTGTGATGACAGGGCCCATGGAGCATTGTGACGAAGAGGGCAGGGAACATTGTGATGACTGGGTTCATGGAGCCTTGTGATGAAAGAGGCCATGGAGCACTGAGATGACAGGCGTCTTGAGGTATGGTGATGACAGTGGTCATGGAGCATTGTGATGAAAGAGATCATGGAGCAATATGATAAGAGGGGACATGGAGCATTGTGATGACAGGTGTATTGGAGCATTGTGATGAAAATATTAATGGATCATTGTGATGACATGTGTCCTGCAACACTGTGATGACACGGTTCATCGAGTAGTGTGATGACAAGGGTCATAGCGAATTGTGATAACAGGTGTCATGGGGCATTGTGATGACATTGATCATCTAGGAATTGTGATGGAAGGTATCATGGAGCACTGTGATGACTGGGGGCATGAAGCATTGTTATGAAAATTGTCCTGGATTATTGTGATGACAGCAGTCATGGAGAATTGGGATGACAGGGATTATGCAGCATTGTGTTGACATGGGTATGGACTATTGTGATGACAATGGTCATGGAGCAATGTGATGAAAGTTTTCATGGAATATCGTGATGAAAAGTGCCTGGGAGCATTGTGACGATAAAGGCCATGGAGCATTGTGATGACAAGTGTCATGGAGCATTGTAATGAAAGCTTTCATTGTGCACTGTGATGACAAGGGGGATGGAGTATTGTGATGAAACTGGTCCTGGAACATTGTGATAACAAAAGCCATGGAGCATTGTGATGACAGGCATCATGGAGAATTGTGAAGAAAGGGGCCATGGGGAATTGTAATGACAATAGAGAAATGTGATGAAAATGGTCAGCGAGCATAGAGATTAAAGTGGTCATTGAGAATTGTGATGAAAAGTGACATAGAGCATTGTGATGACAAAGGTCATGGAGAACTGTGATGACCAGGGTCATGTAGCATTGTGATGACACGTTCATGGAACATTGTGATGACAAGAATTCTGGAGCATTGTGATGACAAGGGCCATGGAGCATTGGGATGCCACGGTCATGGAACATTGTGATGACAAAATTCTGGAGCTTTGTGAGGAAAAAGGCATGGAGCATTGTGATTATAGGGGACATGGAGCATTTTGATGACATGGGCAGGGAACACTGTGATGACAGGTGTTATGGAGCAATGGGATGACAAGTGTCATGGAGCACTGTGATGAGAGGGGCCTTGGAGAATTGTGATGACAGGCGTCATGAGGCATTGAGATGGCAGTGGTCATGGAGCATTATGATGAAAGGTGTTATGGAGCACTGTGATTACAGGGGCCATGGAGCATTGTGAATACAAAGGCCATGGAGCATTGAGATGACAGTGGTCATGGAGCATTGTGATGAAAGTGGTAATGGATCATTGTGATGCCAAGTGTCCTGGGACCCTGTGATGACACGGTTCATGGAGCATTGTGATGACAATGGTTATGGCGAATTGTGATGACAATGTCATGGGGCATTGTGATGGCAGTGGTCATCTAGAAATGTGATTAAAGTTATTATGGAGCACAGGAATGAGAGGGGCCATGGAGCATTGTGATGACAAGTCTCATGGAGCATTGTGATGACAGGTGTCATGGAGCATCGTGATGACAAATGCCATTGAGAATTGTGATCAGAGGTGACATTGGGCATTGTGATGAAAGGGGTCATGGAGTACTGGGAGTACAGGGGCCATGGAGCCTTGTGATAACAAGTGACATGGAGAATAGTGATGACAGGCATCATAGAGCATTGTGATGACAAGTGCCATTTAGCATTTTGATGACAGGGGTCATCAGGCATTGTGTTGACGGGGGTCTCGGAGCATAGTGATGACAAAGGCCATAGATCATTGTGATGAGAGGGGTCATGGAGCATTGTGATGACATGGGCCATGGAGCATTGTGAGGACAAGATTCATGGAGCATTGTGATGACACGGGCATGAAGCATGGTGATGACAACAGACCTGGAGCATTGTGATGACAAGGGCATGGAGCATTGTGATTACAGGAGACTTGGGTCATTGTGATGAAATTGGCAGGGATCATTGTGATTAGAGGGATCATGGAGCATTGTGATGACAAGTGTCATGCAATATTGTGCTGACACAGATCATGGAGCATTTTGATGAGAGTGGCCTTGGAGCACAGTGATGAGAGACGTCATGGGGCATTATGGTGACAGTGGTCAAGGAGCATTGTGATGAAAGTGTTCATGGAGCAACGCGATTATCGGGACAATGGAGCATTGTGAATACAAAGGCCATGGAACATTGAGATAACAGAGTTCATGGAGCATTGTGATGACAAGGGTCTTGGGAGCTACTGATGACACGTTTCATACAGCATTGAGATGACAAGGGCCAAGGCGAATTGTGATGACACGTGTCATGGGGCATTGTGATGACATTGGTCATCTTGCATTGTGATGAGAGTGGTCATGTAGAATTTTGATTAAAGGTATCATGGAGCACTGTGATGACAAAGGCCAAGGAACATTGTGATGACAAGTGTCATTCAGCAATGTGATGACACGGGAATGGAGCATTATGATGACAAGTGTTCTGGAGCATTGTGATGACAAGGGTATGGAGCATTGTGATTACAGGGACCATGGAGCATTGTGATGACAATGGCATGGAGCACTGTGATGACATTGGTCATTGAGCATTGTGATTACAAAGACCATGAGGCATTGTGATGACAGGGGCCTTGGAGCATTGTGATGACAATGGTCATCAAGCATTGTGATGACAGGGTTCATAGAGCATTGTGATGAGAAAGACCATGGAGCATGGTGATGACAGAGGCCATGGAACATTGTGATGACCAGGCCATGTACCATTGTGATGACAAGGGCAGGGAACCTTGTGGTGACCGGGGTCATGGAGCATTTTGATGACAACTTTCATGGAACGTTGTGATGACAGGGGTCATGGAGCATTGTGATGAAAGTTGTCCTGGAGCATTGTGATGACAGCGGTCACAGAGAATTGGGATGAAAGGTATCATGCAGCATTGTGATGACAACGGTCATGGATCATTTGGATGACAGGGGTCATGGAACATTCTGATAACAAGGTTCATAAAGCATTTTGATGACAGGGGTCATGGAGCATTGTGTTGACACGAGCATGGAGCATTGTAATGATAGGATATCTGGAGCATTGTGATGAAAAGGGGATGGAGCATTTTGATGACAGGGTCCAAGGAGAATTGTGCTGACAATGGCATGGAGCATTGTGATGAAAAGGGTACTGGAGCACTGTGAGGAAAGGAATCATGGATCATTGTGATGCCAGGGGTCATGGAGCTTTGTGATGACACGGGTCATTGAGCATTGTGATGACACGGTCAAGGAACATTGCGATGACAAGAATTCTGGAGCATTGTGATGAAAGGGCATGGTGCATTGTGATGAAAGGTGACAAGGAGCATTGTGACGATATGGGCAGAGAACTTTTTGATGACAGGGGTCATGGAGCATTGTGATAAAAAGTGTCATGGAACATTGTACTGACAGGGATCATGGAGCTTTTTGGTAAGAGAGGTCTTGGAGATTTGTGAAGGCAGGCGTCATGGGGCATTGTGATGACAGCGGTCTTGGAGCATTGGGATGAAAGGGGTCATGGAGCTCTGTGATTACAGGGGCCATGGAGCATTGTGAATACAAAGGCCATGGAGCATTGAGATGACAGTGTTCATGGAGCATTGTGATGAAAGTGATCATGGATCATTGTGATGACAAGTGTCCTGGAACCTTGTGATGACACAGTTCATGGAGCATTGTGATGACAAGGACCATGGCGAATTGTGGTATCATCTGTCATGGGGCATTGTGATGACAGTGGTCATGTAGAATTGTATTGAAAGGTAACATGGAGCACTCTGATGACAGGGGCCATGGAACATTGTGATGACAAAGGCCATGGAGCATTGTGATGACAAGTGTCATGGGGCATTTTGATGACATTGGCATGGAGCATTATGATGACAAGAGATCTGGAGCATTTTGATGACCAGGGCATGGAGCATTGTGATGAAAGTTGTCCTGGAGCATTGTGAAGACAGCGGTCACAGAGGATTGGGATGAAAGGTATCATGCAGCATTGCGATGACAACGGTCAGGGATCATTTTGATGACAGGGGTCATGGAACATTCTGATAACAAGTTTCATCAAGCATTTTGATGACAGGGGTCATGGAGCATTGTGTTGAAACGGGCATGGAGCATTGTAATGATAGGATATCTGGAGCATTGTGATGAAAAGGGGATGGAGCATTTTGATGACAGGGTCCAAGTAGCATTGTGCTGACAATGGCATGGAGCATTGTGATGAAAAGGGTACTGGAGCACTGTGAGGAAAGGAATCATGGATCATTGTGATGACAGGGGTCATGGAGCTTTGTGATGACAAGGGTCATGGAGCATTGTGATGACAAGGACCATGGCGAATTGTGATGACATCTGAAATGGGGCATTGTGATGACAGTGGTCATGTAGAATTGTGATGAAAGGTATCAAGGAGCACTGTGATGACAGGGGCCATGGAACATTGTGATGACAAAGGCCATGGAGCATTGTGATGACAAGTGTCATGGGACATTTTGATGACATTGGCATGGAACATTATGATGACAAGAGTTCTGGAGAAGTTTGATGACAAGGGCATGGAGCATTGTGATGACAGGGCCCATGGAGCATTGTGACGAAGAGGGCAGGGAACATTGTGATGACTGGGTTCATGGAGCCTTGTGATGAAAGGGGCCATGGAGCACTGAGATGACAGGCGTCTTGAGGTATGGTGATGACAGTGGTCATGGAGCATTGTGATGAAAGAGATCATGGAGCAATATGATAAGAGGGGACATGGAGCATTGTGATGACAGGTGTATTGGAGCATTGTGATGAAAATATTAATGGATCATTGTGATGACATGTGTCCTGGAACACTGTGATGACACGGTTCATCAAGTATTGTGATGACAAGGGTCATAGCGAATTGTGATAACAGGTGTCATGTGGCATTGTGATGACATTGGTCATCTTGCATTGTGATGAGAGTGGTCATGTAGAATTTTGATTAAAGGTATCATGGAGCACTGTGATGACAAAGGCCAAGGAACATTGTGATGACAAGTGTCATTCAGCAATGTGATGACACGGGAATGGAGCATTATGATGACAAGTGTTCTGGAGCATTGTGATGACAAGGGTATGGAGCATTGTGATTACAGGGACCATGGAGCATTGTGATGACAATGGCATGGAGCACTGTGATGACATTGGTCATTGAGCATTGTGATTACAAAGACCATGAGGCATTGTGATGACAGGGGCCTGGGAGCATTGTGATGACAATGGTCATCAAGCATTGTGATGACAGGGGTCATAGAGCATTGTGATGAGAAAGACCATGGAGCATGGTGATGACAGAGGCCATGGAACATTGTGATGACCAGGCCATGTACCATTGTGATGACAAGGGCAGGGAACCTTGTGGTGACCGGGGTCATGGAGCATTTTAATGACAACTTTCATGGAACGTTGTGATGACAGGGGTCATGGAGCATTGTGATGACAGCGGTCACAGAGAATTGGGATGAAAGGTATCATGCAGCATTGTGATGACAACGGTCAGGGATCATTTTGATGACAGGGGTCATGGAATATTCTGATAACAAGTTTCATCAAGCATTTTGATGACAGGGGTCATGGAGCATTGTGTTGACACGGGCATGGAGCATGGTAATGATAGGATATCTGGAGCATTGTGATGAAAAGTGGATGGAGCATTTTGATGACAGGGTCCAAGGAGCATTGTGCTGACAATGGCATGGAGCATTGTGATGAAAGGTGACAAGTAGCATTGTGATGATATGGGCAGAGAACTTTGTGATGACAGGGGTCATGGAGCATTGTGATGAAAAGTGTCATGGAACATTGTACTGACAGGGATCATGGAGCTTTTTGGTAAGGGAGCTCTTGGAGATTGGTGGTGGCAGGCGTCATGGGGCATTGTGATGACAGCGGTCTTGGAGCATTGTGATGAAAGGGGTCATGGAGCACTGTGATTACAGGGGCCATGGAGCATTGTGAATACAAAGGCTATGGAGCATTGAGATGACAGGGTTCATGGAGCATTGTGATGAAAGTGATCATGGATCATTGTGATGACAAGTGTGCTGAAACCTTGTGATGACACGGTTTATGGAGCATTGTTATGACAAGGACCATGGCGAATTGTGATGACATCTGAAATGGGGCATTGTGATGACAGTGGTCACGTAGAATTGTGATGAAAGGTATCAAGGAGCACTGTGATGACAGGGGCCATGGAACATTGTGATGACAAAGGCCATGGAGCATTGTGATGACAAGTGTCATGGGACATTTTGATGACATTGGCATGGAACATTATGATGACAAGAGTTCTGGAGAATTTTGATGACAAGGGCATGGAGCATTGTGATGAGAGGGCCCATGGAGCATTGTGACGAAGAGGGCAGGGAACATTGTGATGACTGGGTTCATGGAGTCTTGTGATGAAAGGGGCCATGGAGCACTGAGATGACAGGCGTCTTGAGGTATGGTGATGACAGTGGTCATGGATCATTGTGATGAAAGAGATCATGGAGCAATATGATAAGAGGGGACATGGAGCATTGTGATGACAGGTGTATTGGAGCATTGTGATGAAAATATTAATGGATCATTGTGATGACATGTGTCCTGGAACACTGTGATGACACGGTTCATCGAGTATTGTGATGACAAGGGTCATAGAGAATTGTGATAACAGGTGTCATGGGGCATTGTGATGACATTGATCATCTAGGAATTGTGATGGAAGGTATCATGGAGCACTGTGATGACTGGGGGCATGAAGCATTGTTATGAAAATTGTCCTGGATTATTGTGATGACAGCAGTCATGGAGAATTGGGATGACAGGGATTATGCAGCATTGTGTTGACATGGGTATGGACTATTGTGATGACAATGGTCATGGAGCAATGTGATGAAAGTTTTCATGGAATATCGTGATGAAAAGTGCCTGGGAGCATTCTGACGATAAAGGCCATGGAGCATTGTGATGACAAGTGTCATGGAGCATTGTAATGAAAGCTTTCATTGTGAACTGTGATGATAAGGGGGATGGAGTATTGTGATGAAACTGGTCCTGGAGCATTGTGATAACAAAAGCCATGGAGCATTGTGATGACAGGCATCATGGAGAATTGTGAAGAAAGGGGCCATGGGGAATTGTAATGACAATAGAGAAATGTGATGAAAATGGTCAGCGAGCATAGTGATTAAAGTGGTCATTGAGAATTGTGATGAAAAGTGACATAGAGCATTGTGATGACAAAGGTCATGGAGAACTGTGATGACCAGGGTCATGTAGCATTGTGATGACACGTTCATGGAACATTGTGATGACAAGAATTCTGGAGCATTGTGATGACAAGGGCCATGGAGCATTGGGATGCCACGGTCATGGAACATTGTGATGACAAAATTCTGGAGCTTTGTGAGGAAAAAGGCATGGAGCATTGTGATTATAGGGGACATGGAGCATTTTGATGACATGGGCAGGGAACACTGTGATGACAGGTGTTATGGAGCAATGGGATGACAAGTGTCATGGAGCACTGTGATGAGAGGGGCCTTGGAGAATTGTGATGACAGGCGTCATGAGGCATTGAGATGGCAGTGGTCATGGAGCATTATGATGAAAGGTGTTATGGAGCACTGTGATTACAGGGGCCATGGAGCATTGTGAATACAAAGGCCATGGAGCATTGAGATGACAGTGGTCATGGAGCATTGTGATGAAAGTGGTAATGGATCATTGTGATGCCAAGTGTCCTGGGACCCTGTGATGACATGGTTCATGGAGCATTGTGATGACAATGGTCATGGCGAATTGTGATGACAATGTCATGGGGCATTGTGATGGCAGTGGTCATCTAGAAATGTGATTAAAGTTATTATGGAGCACAGTAATGAGAGGGGCCATGGAGCATTGTGATGACAAGTCTCATGGAGCATTGTGATGACAGGTGTCATGGAGCATCGTGATGACAAATGCCATTGAGAATTGTGATCAGAGGTGACATTGGGCATTGTGATGAAAGGGGTCATGGAGTACTGGGAGTACAGGGGCCATGGAGCCTTGTGATAACAAGTGACATGGAGAATAGTGATGACAGGCATCATAGAGCATTGTGATGACAAGTGCCATTTAGCATTTTGATCACAGGGGTCATCAGGCATTGTGTTGACGGGGGTCACGGAGCATTGTGATGACAAAGGCCATAGAGCATTGTGATGAGAGGGGTCATGGAGCATTGTGATGACATGGGCCATGGAGCATTGTGAGGACAAGATTCATGGAGCATTGTGATGACACGGGCATGAAGCATGGTGATGACAACAGACCTGGAGCATTGTGATGACAAGGGCATGGAGCATTGTGATTACAGGAGACTTGGGTCATTGTGATGAAATTGGCAGGGATCATTGTGATTAGAGGGATCATGGAGCATTGTGATGACAAGTGTCATGCAATATTGTGCTGACACAGATCATGGAGCATTTTGATGAGAGTGGCCTTGGAGCACAGTGATGAGAGACGTCATGGGGCATTATGGTGACAGTGGTCAAGGAGCATTGTGATGAAAGTGTTCATGGAGCAACGCGATTATCGGGACAATGGAGCATTGTGAATACAAAGGCCATGGAACATTGAGATAACAGAGTTCATGGAGCATTGTGATGACAAGGGTCTTGGGAGCTACTGATGACACGTTTCATACAGCATTGAGATGACAAGGGCCAAGGCGAATTGTGATGACACGTGTCATGGGGCATTGTGATGACATTGGTCATCTTGCATTGTGATGAGAGTGGTCATGTAGAATTTTGATTAAAGGTATCATGGAGCACTGTGATGACAAAGGCCAAGGAACATTGTGATGACAAGTGTCATTCAGCAATGTGATGACACGGGAATGGAGCATTATGATGACAAGTGTTCTGGAGCATTGTGATGACAAGGGTATGGAGCATTGTGATTACAGGGACCATGGAGCATTGTGATGACAACGGCATGGAGCACTGTGATGACATTGGTCATTGAGCATTGTGATTACAAAGACCATGAGGCATTGTGATGACAGGGGCCTGGGAGCATTGTGATGACAATGGTCATGAAGCATTGTGATGACAGGGGTCATAGAGCATTGTGATGAGAAAGACCATGGAGCATGGTGATGACAGAGGCCATGGAACATTGTGATGACCAGGCCATGTACCATTGTGATGACAAGGGCAGGGAACCTTGTGGTGCCCGGGGTCATGGAGCATTTTGATGACAACTTTCATGGAACGTTGTGATGACAGGGGTCATGGAGCATTGTGATGAAAGTTGACCTGGAGCATTGTGATGACAGCGGTCACAGAGAATTGGGATGAAAGGTATCATGCAGCATTGCGATGACAACGGTCAGGGATCATTTTGATGACAGGGGTCATGGAACATTCTGATAACAAGTTTCATCAAGCATTTTGATGACAGGGGTCATGGAGCATTGTGTTGACACGGGCATGGAGCATTGAAATGATAGGATATCTGGAGCATTGTGATGAAAAGGGGATGGAGCATTTTGATGACAGGGTCCAAGGAGAATTGTGCTGACAATGGCATGGAACATTGTGATGAAAAGGGTACTGGAGCACTCTGAGGAAATGAATCATGGATCATTGTGATGCCAGGGGTCATGGAGCTTTGTGATGACATGGGTCATGGAGCATTGTGATGACACGGTCAAGGAACATTGTGATGACAAGAAATCTGGAGCATTGTGATGAAAGGGCATGGAGCATTGTGATGAAAGGTGACAAGTAGCATTGTGGTGATATGGGCAGAGAACTTTGTGATGACAGGGGTCATGGAGCATTGTGATGAAAAGTGTCATGGAACATTGTACTGACAGGGATCATGGAGCTTTTTGGTAAGGGAGCCCTTGGAGATTGGTGGTGGCAGGCCTCATGGGGCATTGTGATGACAGCGGTCTTGGAGCATTGTGATGAAAGGGGTCATGGAGCACTGTGATTACAGGGGCCATGGAGCATTGTGAATACAAAGGCTATGGAGCATTGAGATGACAGGGTTCATGGAGCATTGTGATGAAAGTGATCATGGATCATTGTGATGACAAGTGTCCTGAAACCTTGTGATGACACGGTTCATGGAGCATTGTTATGACAAGGACCATGGCGAATTGTGATGACATCTGAAATGGGGCATTGTGATGACAGTGGTCATGTAGAATTGTGATGAAAGGTATCAAGGAGCACTGTGATGACAGGGGCCATGGAACATTGTGATGACAAAGGCCATGGAGCATTGTGATGACAAGTGTCATGGGACATTTTGATGACATTGGCATGGAACATTATGATGACAAGAGTTCTGGAGAATTTTGATGACAAGGGCATGGAGCATTGTGATGACAGGGCCCATGGAGCATTGTGACGAAGAGGGCAGGGAACATTGTGATGACTGGGTTCATGGAGCCTTGTGATGAAAGGGGCCATGGAGCACTGAGATGACAGGCGTCTTGAGGTATGGTGATGACAGTGGTCATGGAGCATTGTGATGAAAGAGATCATGGAGCAATATGATAAGAGGGGACATGGAGCATTGTGATGACAGGTGTATTGGAGCATTGTGATGAAAATATTAATGGATCATTGTGATGACATGTGTCCTGGAACACTGTGATGACACGGTTCATCGAGTATTGTGATGACAAGGGTCATAGCGAATTGTGATAACAGGTGTCATGGGGCATTGTGATGACATTGATCATCTAGGAATTGTGATGAAAGGTATCATGGAGCACTGTGATGACTGGGGGCATGAAGCATTGTTATGAAAATTGTCCTGGATTATTGTGATGACAGCAGTCATGGAGAATTGGGATGACAGGGATTAGGCAGCATTGTGTTGACATGGGTATGGACTATTGTGATGACAATGGTCATGGAGCAATGTGATGAAAGTTTTCATGGAATATCGTGATGAAAAGTGCCTGGGAGCATTGTGACGATAAAGGCCATGGAGCATTGTGATGACAAGTGTCATGGAGCATTGTAATGAAAGCTTTCATTGTGCACTGTGATGACAAGGGGGATGGAGTATTGTGATGAAACTGGTCCTGGAACATTGTGATAACAAAAGCCATGGAGCATTGTGATGACAGGCATCATGGAGAATTGTGAAGAAAGGGGCCATGGGGAATTGTAATGACAATAGAGAAATGTGATGAAAATGGTCAGCGAGCATAGTGATTAAAGTGGTCATTGAGAATTGTGATGAAAAGTGACATAGAGCATTGTGATGACAAAGGTCATGGAGAACTGTGATGACCAGGGTCATGTAGCATTGTGATGACACGTTCATGGAACATTGTGATGACAAGAATTCTGGAGCATTGTGATGACAAGGGCCATGGAGCATTGGGATGCCACGGTCATGGAACATTGTGATGACAAAATTCTGGAGCTTTGTGAGGAAAAAGGCATGGAGCATTGTGATTATAGGGGACATGGAGCATTTTGATGACATGGGCAGGGAACACTGTGATGACAGGTGTTATGGAGCAATGGGATGACAAGTGTCATGGAGCACTGTGATGAGAGGGGCCTTGGAGAATTGTGATGACAGGCGTCATGAGGCATTGAGATGGCAGTGGTCATGGAGCATTATGATGAAAGGTGTTATGGAGCACTGTGATTACAGGGGCCATGGAGCATTGTGAATACAAAGGCCATGGAGCATTGAGATGACAGTGGTCATGGAGCATTGTGATGAAAGTGGTAATGGATCATTGTGATGCCAAGTGTCCTGGGACCCTGTGATGACATGGTTCATGGAGCATTGTGATGACAATGGTCATGGCGAATTGTGATGACAATGTCATGGGGCATTGTGATGACATTGATCATCTTGCATTGTGATGAGAGTGGTCATGTAGAATTTTGATTAAAGGTATCATGGAGCACTGTGATGACAAAGGCCAAGGAACATTGTGATGACAAGTGTCATTCAGCAATGTGATGACACGGGAATGGAGCATTATGATGACAAGTGTTCTGGAGCATTGTGATGACAAGGGTATGGAGCATTGTGATTACAGGGACCATGGAGCATTGTGATGACAACGGCATGGAGCACTGTGATGACATTGGTCATTGAGCATTGTGATTACAAAGACCATGAGGCATTGTGATGACAGGGGCCTTGGAGCATTGTGATGACAATGGTCATCAAGCATTGTGATGACAGGGGTCATAGAGCATTGTGATGAGAAAGACCATGGAGCATGGTGATGACAGAGGCCATGGAACATTGTGATGACCAGGCCATGTACCATTGTGATGACAAGGGCAGGGAACCTTGTGGTGACCGGGGTCATGGAGCATTTTGATGACAACTTTCATGGAACGTTGTGATGACAGGGGTCATGGAGCATTGTGATGAAAGTTGTCCTGGAGCATTGTGATGACAGCGGTCACAGAGAATTGGGATGAAAGGTATCATGCAGCATTGTGATGACAACGGTCATGGATCATTTGGATGACAGGGGTCATGGAACATTCTGATAACAAGGTTCATAAAGCCTTTTGATGACAGGGGTCAAGGAGCATTGTGTTGACACGAGCATGGAGCATTGTAATGATAGGATATCTGGAGCATTGTGATGAAAAGGGGATGGAGCATTTTGATGACAGGGTCCAAGGAGAATTGTGCTGACAATGGCATGGAGCATTGTGATGAAAAGGGTACTGGAGCACTGTGAGGAAAGGAATCATGGATCATTGTGATGACAGGGGTCATGGAGCTTTGTGATGACAAGGGTCATGGAGCATTGTGATGACACGGTCAAGAAACATTGCGATGACAAGAATTCTGGATCATTGTGATGAAAGGGCATGGTGCATTGTGATGAAAGGTGACAAGGAGCATTGTGACGATATGGGCAGAGAACTTTTTGATGACAGGGGTCATGGAGCATTGTGATAAAAAGTGTCATGGAACATTGTACTGACAGGGATCATGGAGCTTTATGGTAAGAGAGGTCTTGGAGATTTGTGAAGGCAGGCGTCATGGGGCATTGTGATGACAGCGGTCTTGGAGCATTGGGATGAAAGGGGTCATGGAGCTCTGTGATTACAGGGGCCATGGAGCATTGTGAATACAAAGGCCATGGAGCATTGAGATGACAGGGTTCATGGAGCATTGTGATGACAAGGGCATGGAGCATTGTGATTACAGGAGACTTGGGTCATTGTGATGAAATTGGCAGGGATCATTGTGATTAGAGGGATCATGGAGCATTGTGATGACAAGTGTCATGCAATAGTGTGCTGACACAGATCATGGAGCATTTTGATGAGAGTGGCCTTGGAGCACAGTGATGAGAGACGTCATGGGGCATTATGGTGACAGTGGTCAAGAAGCATTGTGATGAAAGTGTTCATGGAGCAACGCGATTATCGGGACAATGGAGCATTGTGAATACAAAGGCCATGGAACATTGAGATAACAGAGTTCATGGAGCATTGTGATGACAAGGGTCTTGGGAGCTAATGATGACACGTTTCATACAGCATTGAGATGACAAGGGCCAAGGCGAATTGTGATGACACGTGTCATGGGGCATTGTGATGACATTGGTCATCTTGCATTGTGATGAGAGTGGTCATGTAGAATTTTGATTAAAGGTATCATGGAGCACTGTGATGACAAAGGCCAAGGAACATTGTGATGACAAGTGTCATTCAGCAATGTGATGACACGGGAATGGAGCATTATGATGACAAGTGTTCTGGAGCATTGTGATGACAAGGGTATGGAGCATTGTGATTACAGGGACCATGGAGCATTGTGATGACAACGGCATGGAGCACTGTGATGACATTGGTCATTGAGCATTGTGATTACAAAGACCATGAGGCATTGTGATGACAGGGGCCTTGGAGCATTGTGATGACAATGGTCATCAAGCATTGTGATGACAGGGGTCATAGAGCATTGTGATGAGAAAGACCATGGAGCATGGTGATGACAGAGGCCATGGAACATTGTGATGACCAGGCCATGTACCATTGTGATGACAAGGGCAGGGAACCTTGTGGTGACCGGGGTCATGGAGCATTTTGATGACAACTTTCATGGAACGTTGTGATGACAGGGGTCATGGAGCATTGTGATGAAAGTTGTCCTGGAGCGTTGTGATGACAGCGGTCACAGAGAATTGGGATGAAAGGTATCATGCACCATTGCGATGACAACGGTCAGGGATCATTTTGATGACAGGGGTCATGGAACATTCTGATAACAAGGTTCATAAAGCATTTTGATGACAGGGGTCATGGAGCATTGTGTTGACACGAGCATGGAGCATTTTAATGATAGGATATCTGGAGCATTGTGATGAAAAGGGGATGGAGCATTTTGATGACAGGGTCCAAGGAGAATTGTGCTGACAATGGCATGGAGCATTGTGATGAAAAGGGTACTGGAGCACTGTGAGGAAAGGAATCATGGATCATTGTGATGACAGGGGTCATGGAGCTTTGTGATGACAAGGGTCATGGAGCATTGTGATGACACGGTCAAGGAACATTGCGATGACAAGAATTCTGGAGCATTGTGATGAAAGGGCATGGTGCATTGTGATGAAAGGTGACAAGGAGCATTGTGACGATATGGGCAGAGAACTTTTTGATGACAGGGGTCATGGAGCATTGTGATAAAAAGTGTCATGGAACATTGTACTGACAGGGATCATGGAGCTTTTTGGTAAGAGAGGTCTTGGAGATTTGTGAAGGCAGGCGTCATGGGGCATTGTGATGACAGCGGTCTTGGAGCATTGGGATGAAAGGGGTCATGGAGCTCTGTGATTACAGGGGCCATGGAGCATTGTGAATACGAAGGCCATGGAGCATTGAGATGACAGGGTTCATGGAGCATTGTGATGAAAGTGATCATGGATCATTGTGATGACAAGTGTCCTGGAACCTTGTGATGACACAGTTCATGGAGCATTGTGATGACAAGGACCATGGCGAATTGTGGTATCATCTGTCATGGGGCATTGTGATGACAGTGGTCATGTAGAATTGTATTGAAAGGTAACATGGAGCACTCTGATGACAGGGGCCATGGAACATTGTGATGACAAAGGCCATGGAGCATTGTGATGACAAGTGTCATGGGGCATTTTGATGACATTGGCATGGAGCATTATGATGACAAGAGATCTGGAGCATTTTGATGACCAGGGCATGGAGCATTGTGATGAAAGTTGTCCTGGAGCATTGTGAAGACAGCGGTCACAGAGGATTGGGATGAAAGGTATCATGCAGCATTGCGATGACAACGGTCAGGGATCATTTTGATGACAGGGGTCATGGAACATTCTGATAACAAGTTTCATCAAGCATTTTGATGACAGGGGTCATGGAGCATTGTGTTGACACGGGCATGGAGCATTGTAATGATAGGATATCTGGAGCATTGTGATGAAAAGGGGATGGAGCATTTTGATGACAGGGTCCAAGTAGCATTGTGCTGACAATGGCATGGAGCATTGTGATGAAAAGGGTACTGGAGCACTGTGAGGAAAGGAATCATGGATCATTGTGATGCCAGGGGTCATGGAGCTTTGTGATGACACGGGTCATGGAGCATTGTGATGACACGGTCAAGGAACATTGTGATGACAAGAAATCTGGAGCATTGTGATGAAAGGGCATGGAGCATTGCGATGAAAGGTGACAAGTAGCATTGTGATGATATGGGCAGAGAACTTTGTGATGACAGGGGTCATGGAGCATTATGATGAAAAGTGTCATGGAACATTGTACTGACAGGGATCATGGAGCTTTTTGGTAAGGGAGCCCTTGGAGATTGGTGGTGGCAGGCGTCATGGGGCATTGTGATGACAGCGGTCTTGGAGCATTGTGATGAAAGGGGTCATGGAGCACTGTGATTACAGGGGCCATGGAGCATTGTAAATACAAAGGCTATGGAGCATTGAGATGACAGGGTTCATGGAGCATTGTGATGAATGTGATCATGGATCATTGTGATGACAAGTGTCCTGAAACCTTGTGATGACACGGTTCATGGAGCATTGTTATGACAAGGACCATGGCGAATTGTGATGACATCTGAAATGGGGCATTGTGATGACAGTGGTCATGTAGAATTGTGATGAAAGGTATCAAGGATCACTGTGATGACAGGGGCCATGGAGCATTGTGATGACAAGTGTCATGGGACATTTTGATGACATTGGCATGGAACATTATGATGACAAGAGTTCTGGAGAATTTTGATGACAAGGGCATGGAGCATTGTGATGACAGGGCCCATGGAGCATTGTGACGAAGAGGGCAGGGAACATTGTGATGACTGGGTTCATGGAGCCTTGTGATGAAAGGGGCCATGGAGCACTGAGATGACAGGCGTCTTGAGGTATGGTGATGACAGTGGTCATGGAGCATTGTGATGAAAGAGATCATGGAGCAATATGATAAGAGGGGACATGGAGCATTGTGATGACAGGTGTATTGGAGCATTGTGATGAAAATATTAATGGATCATTGTGATGACATGTGTCCTGGAACACTGTGATGACACGGTTCATCAAGTATTGTTATGACAAGGGTCATAGCGAATTGTGATAACAGGTGTCATGGGGCATTGTGATGACATTGGTCATCTTGCATTGTGATGAGAGTGGTCATGTAGAATTTTGATTAAAGGTATCATGGAGCACTGTGATGACAAACGCCAAGGAACATTGTGATGACAAGTGTCATTCAGCAATGTGATGACACGGGAATGGAGCATTATGATGACAAGTGTTCTGGAGCATTGTGATGACAAGGGTATGGAGCATTGTGATTACAGGGACCATGGAGCATTGTGATGACAATGGCATGGAGCACTGTGATGACATTGGTCATTGAGCATTGTGATTACAAAGACCATGAGGCATTGTGATGACAGGGGCCTGGGAGCATTGTGATGACAATGGTCATCAAGCATTGTGATGACAGGGGTCATAGAGCATTGTGATGAGAAAGACCATGGAGCATGGTGATGACAGAGTCCATGGAACATTGTGATGACCAGGCCATGTACCATTGTGATGACAAGGGCAGGGAACCTTGTGGTGACCGGGGTCATGGAGCATTTTGATGACAACTTTCATGGAACGTTGTGATGACAGGGGTCATGGAGCATTGTGATGACAGCGGTCACAGAGAATTGGGATGAAACGTATCATGCAGCATTGTGATGACAACGGTCAGGGATCATTTTGATGACAGGGGTCATGGAATATTCTGATAACAAGTTTCATCAAGCATTTTGATGACAGGGGTCATGGAGCATTGTGTTGACACGGGCATGGAGCATGGTAATGATAGGATATCTGGAGCATTGTGATGAAAAGGGGATGGAGAATTTTGATGACAGGGTCCAAGGAGCATTGTGCTGACAATGGCATGGAGCATTGTGATGAAAGGTGACAAGTAGCATTGTGATGATATGGGCAGAGAACTTTGTGATGACAGGGGTCATGGAGCATTGTGATGAAAAGTGTCATGGAACATTGTACTGACAGGGATCATGGAGCTTTTTGGTCAGGGAGCCCTTGGAGATTGGTGGTGGCAGGCGTCATGGGGCATTGTGATGACAGCGGTCTTGGAGCATTGTGATGAAAGGGGTCATGGAGCACTGTGATTACAGGGGCCATGGAGCATTGTGAATACAAAGGCTATGGAGCATTGAGATGACAGGGTTCATGGAGCATTGTGATGAAAGTGATCATGGATCATTGTGATGACAAGTGTCCTGAAACCTTGTGATGACACGGTTCATGGAGCATTGTTATGACAAGGACCATGGCGAATTGTGATGACATCTGAAATGGGGCATTGTGATGACAGTGGTCATGTAGAATTGTGATGAAAGGTATCAAGGAGCACTGTGATGACAGGGGCCATGGAACATTGTGATGACAAAGGCCATGGAGCATTGTGATGACAAGTGTCATGGGACATTTTGATGACATTGGCATGGAACATTATGATGACAAGAGTTCTGGAGAATTTTGATGACAAGGGCATGGAGCATTGTGATGACAGGGCCCATGGAGCATTGTGACGAAGAGGGCAGGGAACATTGTGATGACTGGGTCCATGGAGCCTTGTGATGAAAGAGGCCATGGAGCACTGAGATGACAGGCGTCTTGAGGTATGGTGATGACAGTGGTCATGGAGCATTGTGATGAAAGAGATCATGGAGCAATATGATAAGAGGTGACATGGAGCATTGTGATGACAGGTGTATTGGAGCATTGTGATGAAAATATTAATGGATCATTGTGATGACATGTGTCCTGGAACACTGTGATGACACGGTTCATCGAGTAGTGTGATGACAAGGGTCATAGCGAATTGTGATAACAGGTGTCATGGGGCATTGTGATGACATTGATCATCTAGGAATTGTGATGAAAGGTATCATGGAGCACTGTGATGACTGGGGGCATGAAGCATTGTTATGAAAATTGTCCTGGATTATTGTGATGACAGCAGTCATGGAGAATTGGGATGACAGGGATTAGGCAGCATTGTGTTGACATGGGTATGGACTATTGTGATGACAATGGTCATGGAGCAATGTGATGAAAGTTTTCATGGAATATCGTGATGAAAAGTGCCTGGGAGCATTGTGACAATAAAGGCAATGGAGCATTGTGATGACAAGTGTCATGGAGCATTGTAATGAAAGCTTTCATTGTGAACTGTGATGATAAGGGGGATGGAGTATTGTGATGAAACTGGTCCTGGAGCATTGTGATAACAAAAGCCATGGAGCATTGTGATGACAGGCATCATGGAGAATTGTGAAGAAAGGGGCCATGGGGAATTGTAATGACAATAGAGAAATGTGATGGAAATGGTCAGCGAGCATAGTGATTAAAGTGGTCATTGAGAATTGTGATGAAAAGTGACATAGAGCATTGTGATGACAAAGGTCATGGAGAACTGTGATGACCAGGGTCATGTAGCATTGTGATGACACGTTCATGGAACATTGTGATGACAAGAATTCTGGAGCATTGTGATGACAAGGGCCATGGAGCATTGGGATGCCACGGTCATGGAACATTGTGATGACAAAATTCTGGAGCTTTGTGAGGAAAAAGGCATGGAGCATTGTGATTATAGGGGACATGGAGCATTTTGATGACATGGGCAGGGAACACTATGATGACAGGTGTTATGGAGCAATGGGATGACAAGTGTCATGGAGCACTGTGATGAGAGGGGCCTTGGAGAATTGTGATGACAGGAGTCATGAGGCATTGAGATGGCAGTGGTCATGGAGCATTATGATGAAAGGTGTTATGGAGCACTGTGATTACAGGGGCCATGGAGCATTGTGAATACAAAGGCCATGGAGCATTGAGATGACAGTGGTCATGGAGCATTGTGATGAAAGTGGTAATGGATCATTGTGATGCCAAGTGTCCTGGGACCCTGTGATGACATGGTTCATGGAGCATTGTGATGACAATGGTCATGGCGAATTGTGATGACAATGTCATGGGGCATTGTGATGGCAGTGGTCATCTAGAAATGTGATTAAAGTTATTATGGAGCACAGTAATGAGAGGGGCCATGGAGCATTGTGATGACAAGTCTCATGGAGCATTGTGATGACAGGTGTCATGGAGCATCGTGATGACAAATGCCATTGAGAATTGTGATCAGAGGTGACATTGGGCATTGTGATGAAAGGGGTCATGGAGTACTGGGAGTACAGGGGCCATGGAGCCTTGTGATAACAAGTGACATGGAGAATAGTGATGACAGGCATCATAGAGCATTGTGATGACAAGTGCCATTTAGCATTTTGATGACAGAGGTCATCAGGCACTGTGTTGACGGGGTCACGGAGCATTGTGATGACAAAGGCCATAGAGCATTGTGATGAGAGGGGTCATGGAGCATTGTGATGACATGGGCCATGGAGCATTGTGAAGACAAGATTCATGGAGCATTGTGATGACACGGGCATGAAGCATGGTGATGACAACAGACCTGGAGCATTGTGATGACAAGGGCATGGAGCATTGTGATTACAGGAGACTTGGGTCATGGTGATGAAATTGGCAGGGATCATTGTGATTAGAGGGATAATGGAGCATTGTGATGACAAGTGTCATGCAATATTGTGCTGACACAGATCATGGAGCATTTTGATGAGAGTGGCCTTGGAGCACAGTGATGAGAGACGTCATGGGGCATTATGGTGACAGTGGTCAAGGAGCATTGTGATGAAAGTGTTCATGGAGCAACGCGATTATCGGGACAATGGAGCATTGTGAATACAAAGGCCATGGAACATTGAGATAACAGAGTTCATGGAGCATTGTGATGACAAGGGTCTTGGGAGCTAATGATGACACGTTTCATACAGCATTGAGATGACAAGGGCCAAGGCGAATTGTGATGACACGTGTCATGGGGCATTGTGATGACATTGGTCATCTTGCATTGTGATGAGAGTGGTCATGTAGAATTTTGATTAAAGGTATCATGGAGCACTGTGATGACAAAGGCCAAGGAACATTGTGATGACAAGTGTCATTCAGCAATGTGATGACACGGGAATGGAGCATTATGATGACAAGTGTTCTGGAGCATTGTGATGACAAGGGTATGGAGCATTGTGATTACAGGGACCATGGAGCATTGTGATGACAACGGCATGGAGCACTGTGATGACATTGGTCATTGAGCATTGTGATTACAAAGACCATGAGGCATTGTGATGACAGGGGCCTGGGAGCATTGTGATGACAATGGTCATCAAGCATTGTGATGACAGGGGTCATAGAGCATTGTGATGAGAAAGACCATGGAGCATGGTGATGACAGAGGCCATGGAACATTGTGATGACCAGGCCATGTACCATTGTGATGACAAGGGCAGGGAACCTTGTGGTGACCGGGGTCATGGAGCATTTTGATGACAACTTTCATGGAACGTTGTGATGACAGGGGTCATGGAGCATTGTGATGACAGCGGTCACAGAGAATTGGGATGAAACGTATCATGCAGCATTGTGATGACAACGGTCAGGGATCATTTTGATGACAGGGGTCATGGAATATTCTGATAACAAGTTTCATCAAGCATTTTGATGACAGGGGTCATGGAGCATTGTGTTGACACGGGCATGGAGCATGGTAATGATAGGATATCTGGAGCATTGTGATGAAAAGGGAATGGAGAATTTTGATGACAGGGTCCAAGGAGCATTGTGCTGACAATGGCATGGAGCATTGTGATGAAAGGTGACAAGTAGCATTGTGATGATATGGGCAGAGAACTTTGTGATGACAGGGGTCATGGAGCATTGTGATGAAAAGTGTCATGGAACATTGTACTGACAGGGATCATGGAGCTTTTTGGTAAGGGAGCCCTTGGAGATTGGTGGTGGCAGGCGTCATGGGGCATTGTGATGACAGCGGTCTTGGAGCATTGTGATGAAAGGGGTCATGGAGCACTGTGATTACAGGGGCCATGGAGCATTGTGAATACAAAGGCTATGGAGCATTGAGATGACAGGGTTCATGGAGCATTGTGATGAAAGTGATCATGGATCATTGTGATGACAAGTGTCCTGAAACCTTGTGATGACACGGTTCATGGAGCATTGTTATGACAAGGACCATGGCGAATTGTGATGACATCTGAAATGGGGCATTGTGATGACAGTGGTCATGTAGAATTGTGATGAAAGGTATCAAGGAGCACTGTGATGACAGGGGCCATGGAACATTGTGATGACAAAGGCCATGGAGCATTGTGATGACAAGTGTCATGGGACATTTTGATGACATTGGCATGGAACATTATGATGACAAGAGTTCTGGAGAATTTTGATGACAAGGGCATGGAGCATTGTGATGACAGGGCCCATGGAGCATTGTGACGAAGAGGGCAGGGAACATTGTGATGACTGGGTCCATGGAGCCTTGTGATGAAAGGGGCCATGGAGCACTGAGATGACAGGCGTCTTGAGGTATGGTGATGACAGTGGTCATGGAGCATTGTGATGAAAGAGATCATGGAGCAATATGATAAGAGGGGACATGGAGCATTGTGATGACAGGTGTATTGGAGCATTGTGATGAAAATATTAATGGATCATTGTGATGACATGTGTCCTGGAACACTGTGATGACACGGTTCATCGAGTAGTGTGATGACAAGGCTCATAGCGAATTGTGATAACAGGTGTCATGGGGCATTGTGATGACATTGATCATCTAGGAATTGTGATGGAAGGTATCATGGAGCACTGTGATGACTGGGGGCATGAAGCATTGTTATGAAAATTGTCCTGGATTATTGTGATGACAGCAGTCATGGAGAATTGGGATGGCAGGGATTAGGCAGCATTGTGTTGACATGGGTATGGACTATTGTGATGACAATGGTCATGGAGCAATGTGATGAAAGTTTTCATGGAATATCGTGATGAAAAGTGCCTGGGAGCATTGTGACGATAAAGGCCATGGAGCATTGTGATGACAAGTGTCATGGAGCATTGTAATGAAAGCTTTCATTGTGCACTGTGATGACAAGGGGGATGGAGTATTGTGATGAAACTGGTCCTGGAACATTGTGATAACAAAAGCCATGGAGCATTGTGATGACAGGCATCATGGAGAATTGTGAAGAAAGGGGCCATGGGGAATTGTAATGACAATAGAGAAATGTGATGAAAATGGTCAGCGAGCATAGAGATTAAAGTGGTCATTGAGAATTGTGATGAAAAGTGACATAGAGCATTGTGATGACAAAGGTCATGGAGAACTGTGATGACCAGGGTCATGTAGCATTGTGATGACACGTTCATGGAACATTGTGATGACAAGAATTCTGGAGCATTGTGATGAAAAGGGCCATGGAGCATTGGGATGCCACGGTCATGGAACATTGTGATGACAAAATTCTGGAGCTTTGTGAGGAAAAAGGCATGGAGCATTGTGATTATAGGGGACATGGAGCATTTTGATGACATGGGCAGGGAACACTGTGATGACAGGTGTTATGGAGCAATGGGATGACAAGTGTCATGGAGCACTGTGATGAGAGGGGCCTTGGAGAATTGTGATGACAGGCGTCATGAGGCATTGAGATGGCAGTGGTCATGGAGCATTATGATGAAAGGTGTTATGGAGCACTGTGATTACAGGGGCCATGGAGCATTGTGAATACAAAGGCCATGGAGCATTGAGATGACAGTGGTCATGGAGCATTGTGATGAAAGTGGTAATGGATCATTGTGATGTCAAGTGTCCTGGGACCCTGTGATGACATGGTTCATGGAGCATTGTGATGACAATGGTCATGGCGAATTGTGATGACAATGTCATGGGGCATTGTGATGGCAGTGGTCATCTAGAAATGTGATTAAAGTTATTATGGAGCACAGTAATGAGAGGGGCCATGGAGCATTGTGATGACAAGTCTCATGGAGCATTGTGATGACAGGTGTCATGGAGCATCGTGATGACAAATGCCATTGAGAATTGTGATCAGAGGTGACATTGGGCATTGTGATGAAAGGGGTCATGGAGTACTGGGAGTACAGGGGCCATGGAGCCTTGTGATAACAAGTGACATGGAGAATAGTGATGACAGGCATCATAGAGCATTGTGATGACAAGTGCCATTTAGCATTTTGATGACAGGGGTCATCAGGCATTGTGTTGACGGGGGTCACGGAGCATTGTGATGACAAAGGCCATAGAGCATTGTGATGAGAGGGGTCATGGAGCATTGTGATGACATGGGCCATGGAGCATTGTGAGGACAAGATTCATGGAGCATTGTGATGACACGGGCATGAAGCATGGTGATGACAACAGACCTGGAGCATTGTGATGACAAGGGCATGGAGCATTGTGATTACAGGAGACTTGGGTCATTGTGATGAAATTGGCAGGGATCATTGTGATTAGAGGGATCATGGAGCATTGTGATGACAAGTGTCATGCAATATTGTGCTGACACAGATCATGGAGCATTTTGATGAGAGTGGCCTTGGAGCACAGTGATGAGAGACGTCATGGGGCATTATGGTGACAGTGGTCAAGGAGCATTGTGATGAAAGTGTTCATGGAGCAACGCGATTATCGGGACAATGGAGCATTGTGAATACAAAGGCCATGGAACATTGAGATAACAGAGTTCATGGAGCATTGTGATGACAAGGGTCTTGGGAGCTACTGATGACACGTTTCATACAGCATTGAGATGACAAGGGCCAAGGCGAATTGTGATGACACGTGTCATGGGGCATTGTGATGACATTGGTCATCTTGCATTGTGATGAGAGTGGTCATGTAGAATTTTGATTAAAGGTATCATGGAGCACTGTGATGACAAAGGCCAAGGAACATTGTGATGACAAGTGTCATTCAGCAATGTGATGACACGGGAATGGAGCATTATGATGACAAGTGTTCTGGAGCATTGTGATGACAAGGGTATGGAGCATTGTGATTACAGGGACCATGGAGCATTGTGATGACAACGGCATGGAGCACTGTGATGACATTGGTCATTGAGCATTGTGATTACAAAGACCATGAGGCATTGTGATGACAGGGGCCTGGGAGCATTGTGATGACAATGGTCATGAAGCATTGTGATGACAGGGGTCATAGAGCATTGTGATGAGAAAGACCATGGAGCATGGTGATGACAGAGGCCATGGAACATTGTGATGACCAGGCCATGTACCATTGTGATGACAAGGGCAGGGAACCTTGTGGTGCCCGGGGTCATGGAGCATTTTGATGACAACTTTCATGGAACGTTGTGATGACAGGGGTCATGGAGCATTGTGATGAAAGTTGTCCTGGAGCATTGTGATGACAGCGGTCACAGAGAATTGGGATGAAAGGTATCATGCAGCATTGCGATGACAACGGTCAGGGATCATTTTGATGACAGGGGTCATGGAACATTCTGATAACAAGTTTCATCAAGCATTTTGATGACAGGGGTCATGGAGCATTGTGTTGACACGGGCATGGAGCATTGAAATGATAGGATATCTGGAGCATTGTGATGAAAAGGGGATGGAGCATTTTGATGACAGGGTCCAAGGAGAATTGTGCTGACAATGGCATGGAGCATTGTGATGAAAAGGGTACTGGAGCACTCTGAGGAAATGAATCATGGATCATTGTGATGCCAGGGGTCATGGAGCTTTGTGATGACATGGGTCATGGAGCATTGTGATGACACGGTCAAGGAACATTGTGATGACAAGAAATCTGGAGCATTGTGATGAAAGGGCATGGAGCATTGTGATGAAAGGTGACAAGTAGCATTGTGATGATATGGGCAGAGAACTTTGTGATGACAGGGGTCATGGAGCATTGTGATGAAAAGTGTCATGGAACATTGTACTGACAGGGATCATGGAGCTTTTTGGTAAGGGAGCCCTTGGAGATTGGTGGTGGCAGGCGTCATGGGGCATTGTGATGACAGCGGTCTTGGAGCATTGTGATGAAAGGGGTCATGGAGCACTGTGATTACAGGGGCCATGGAGCATTGTGAATACAAAGGCTATGGAGCATTGAGATGACAGGGTTCATGGAGCATTGTGATGAAAGTGATCATGGATCATTGTGCTGACAAGTGTCCTGAAACCTTGTGATGACACGGTTCATGGAGCATTGTTATGACAAGGACCATGGCGAATTGTGATGACATCTGAAATGGGGCATTGTGATGACAGTGGTCATGTAGAATTGTGATGAAAGGTATCAAGGAGCACTGTGATGACAGGGGCCATGGAACATTGTGATGACAAAGGCCATGGAGCAATGTGATGACAAGTGTCATGGGATATTTTGATGACATTGGCATGGAACATTATGATGACAAGAGTTCTGGAGAATTTTGATGACAAGGGCATGGAGCATTGTGATGACAGGGCCCATGGAGCATTGTGACGAAGAGGGCAGGGAACATTGTGATGACTGGGTTCATGGAGCCTTGTGATGAAAGGGGCCATGGAGCACTGAGATGACAGGCGTCTTGAGGTATGGTGATGACAGTGGTCATGGAGCATTGTGATGAAAGAGATCATGGAGCAATATGATAAGAGGGGACATGGAGCATTGTGATGACAGGTGTATTGGAGCATTGTGATGAAAATATTAATGGATCATTGTGATGACATGTGTCCTGGAACACTGTGATGACACGGTTCATCGAGTATTGTGATGACAAGGGTCATAGCGAATTGTGATAACAGGTGTCATGGGGCATTGTGATGACATTGATCATCTAGGAATTGTGATGAAAGGTATCATGGAGCACTGTGATGACTGGGGGCATGAAGCATTGTTATGAAAATTGTCCTGGATTATTGTGATGACAGCAGTCATGGAGAATTGGGATGACAGGGATTATGCAGCATTGTGTTGACATGGGTATGGACTATTGTGATGACAATGGTCATGGAGCAATGTGATGAAAGTTTTCATGGAATATCGTGATGAAAAGTGCCTGGGAGCATTGTGACGATAAAGGCCATGGAGCATTGTGATGACATGTGTCATGGAGCATTGTAATGAAAGCTTTCATTGTGCACTGTGATGACAAGGGGGATGGAGTATTGTGATGAAACTGGTCCTGGAACATTGTGATAACAAAAGCCATGGAGCATTGTGATGACAGGCATCATGGAGAATTGTGAAGAAAGGGGCCATGGGGAATTGTAATGACAATAGAGAAATGTGATGAAAATGGTCAGCGAGCATAGTGATTAAAGTGGTCATTGAGAATTGTGATGAAAAGTGACATAGAGCATTGTGATGACAAAGGTCATGGAGAACTGTGATGACCAGGGTCATGTAGCATTGTGATGACACGTTCATGGAACATTGTGATGACAAGAATTCTGGAGCATTGTGATGACAAGGGCCATGGAGCATTGGGATGCCACGGTCATGGAACATTGTGATGACAAAATTCTGGAGCTTTGTGAGGAAAAAGGCATGGAGCATTGTGATTATAGGGGACATGGAGCATTTTGATGACATGGGCAGGGAACACTGTGATGACAGGTGTTATGGAGCAATGGGATGACAAGTGTCATGGAGCACTGTGATGAGAGGGGCCTTGGAGAATTGTGATGACAGGCGTCATGAGGCATTGAGATGGCAGTGGTCATGGAGCATTATGATGAAAGGTGTTATGGAGCACTGTGATTACAGGGGCCATGGAGCATTGTGAATACAAAGGCCATGGAGCATTGAGATGACAGTGGTCATGGAGCATTGTGATGAAAGTGGTAATGGATCATTGTGATGTCAAGTGTCCTGGGACCCTGTGATGACATGGTTCATGGAGCATTGTGATGACAATGGTCATGGCGAATTGTGATGACAATGTCATGGGGCATTGTGATGGCAGTGGTCATCTAGAAATGTGATTAAAGTTATTATGGAGCACAGGAATGAGAGGGGCCATGGAGCATTGTGATGACAAGTCTCATGGAGCATTGTGATGACAGGTGTCATGGAGCATCGTGATGACAAATGCCATTGAGAATTGTGATCAGAGGTGACATTGGGCATTGTGATGAAAGGGGTCATGGAGTACTGGGAGTACAGGGGCCATGGAGCCTTGTGATAACAAGTGACATGGAGAATAGTGATGACAGGCATCATAGAGCATTGTGATGACAAGTGCCATTTAGCATTTTGATGACAGGGGTCATCAGGCATTGTGTTGACGGGGGTCACGGAGCATTGTGACGACAAAGGCCATAGAGCATTGTGATGAGAGGGGTCATGGAGCATTGTGATGACATGGGCCATGGAGCATTGTGAGGACAAGATTCATGGAGCATTGTGATGACACGGGCATGAAGCATGGTGATGACAACAGACCTGGAGCATTGTGATGACAAGGGCATGGAGCATTGTGATTACAGGAGACTTGGGTCATTGTGATGAAATTGGCAGGGATCATTGTGATTAGAGGGATCATGGAGCATTGTGATGACAAGTGTCATGCAATATTGTGCTGACACAGATCATGGAGCATTTTGATGAGAGTGGCCTTGGAGCACAGTGATGAGAGATGTCATGGGGCATTATGGTGACAGTGGTCAAGGAGCATTGTGATGAAAGTGTTCATGGAGCAACGCGATTATCGGGACAATGGAGCATTGTGAATACAAAGGCCATGGAACATTGAGATAACAGAGTTCATGGAGCATTGTGATGACAAGGGTCTTGGGAGCTACTGATGACACGTTTCATACAGCATTGAGATGACAAGGGCCAAGGCGAATTGTGATGACACGTGTCATGGGGCATTGTGATGATATTGGTCATCTTGCATTGTGATGAGAGTGGTCATGTAGAATTTTGATTAAAGGTATCATGGAGCACTGTGATGACAAAGGCCAAGGAACATTGTGATGACAAGTGTCATTCAGCAATGTGATGACACGGGAATGGAGCATTATGATGACAAGTGTTCTGGAGCATTGTGATGACAAGGGTATGGAGCATTGTGATTACAGGGACCATGGAGCATTGTGATGACAACGGCATGGAGCACTGTGATGACATTGGTCATTGAGCATTGTGATTACAAAGACCATGAGGCATTGTGATGACAGGGGCCTGGGAGCATTGTGATGACAATGGTCATCAAGCATTGTGATGACAGGGGTCATAGAGCATTGTGATGAGAAAGACCATGGAGCATGGTGATGACAGAGGCCATGGAACATTGTGATGACCAGGCCATGTACCATTGTGATGACAAGGGCAGGGAACCTTGTGGTGCCCGGGGTCATGGAGCATTTTGATGACAACTTTCATGGAACGTTGTGATGACAGGGGTCATGGAGCATTGTGATGAAAGTTGTCCTGGAGCATTGTGATGACAGCGGTCACAGAGAATTGGGATGAAAGGTATCATGCAGCATTGCGATGACAACGGTCAGGGATCATTTTGATGACAGGGGTCATGGAACATTCTGATAACAAGTTTCATCAAGCATTTTGATGACAGGGGTCATGGAGCATTGTGTTGACACGGGCATGGAGCATTGAAATGATAGGATATCTGGAGCATTGTGATGAAAAGGGGATGGAGCATTTTGATGACAGGGTCCAAGGAGAATTGTGCTGACAATGGCATGGAGCATTGTGATGAAAAGGGTACTGGAGCACTCTGAGGAAAGGAATCATGGATCATTGTGATGCCAGGGGTCATGGAGCTTTGTGATGACACGGGTCATGGAGCATTGTGATGACACGGTCAAGGAACATTGTGATGACAAGAAATCTGGAGCATTGTGATGAAAGGGCATGGAGCATTGTGATGAAAGGTGACAAGTAGCATTGTGATGATATGGGCAGAGAACTTTGTGATGACAGGGGTCATGGAGCATTGTGATGAAAAGTGTCATGGAACATTGTACTGACAGGGATCATGGAGCTTTTTGGTAAGGGAGCCCTTGGAGATTGGTGGTGGCAGGCGTCATGGGGCATTGTGATGACAGCGGTCTTGGAGCATTGTGATGAAAGGGGTCATGGAGCACTGTGATTACAGGGGCCATGGAGCATTGTGAATACAAAGGCTATGGAGCATTGAGATGACAGGGTTCATGGAGCATTGTGATGAAAGTGATCATGGATCATTGTGATGACAAGTGTCCTGAAAATTTGTGATGACACGGTTCATGGAGCATTGTTATGACAAGGACCATGGCGAATTGTGATGACATCTGAAATGGGGCATTGTGATGACAGTGGTCATGTAGAATTGTGATGAAAGGTATCAAGGAGCACTGTGATGACAGGGGCCATGGAACATTGTGATGACAAAGGCCATGGAGCATTGTGATGACAAGTGTCATGGGACATTTTGATGACATTGGCATGGAACATTATGATGACAAGAGTTCTGGAGAATTTTGATGACAAGGGCATGGAGCATTGTGATGACAGGGCCCATGGAGCATTGTGACGAAGAGGGCAGGGAACATTGTGATGACTGGGTTCATGGAGCCTTGTGATGAAAGGGGCCATGGAGCACTGAGATGACAGGCGTCTTGAGGTATGGTGATGACAGTGGTCATGGAGCATTGTGATGAAAGAGATCATGGAGCAATATGATAAGAGGGGACATGGAGCATTGTGATGACAGGTGTATTGGAGCATTGTGATGAAAATATTAATGGATCATTGTGATGACATGTGTCCTGGAACACTGTGATGACACGGTTCATCGAGTATTGTGATGACAAGGGTCATAGCGAATTGTGATAACAGGTGTCATGGGGCATTGTGATGACATTGATCATCTAGGAATTGTGATGAAAGGTATCATGGAGCACTGTGATGACTGGGGGCATGAAGCATTGTTATGAAAATTGTCCTGGATTATTGTGATGACAGCAGTCATGGAGAATTGGGATGACAGGGATTATGCAGCATTGTGTTGACATGGGTATGGACTATTGTGATGACAATGGTCATGGAGCAATGTGATGAAAGTTTTCATGGAATATCGTGATGAAAAGTGCCTGGGAGCATTGTGACGATAAAGGCCATGGAGCATTGTGATGACAAGTGTCATGGAGCATTGTAATGAAAGCTTTCATTGTGCACTGTGATGACAAGGGGGATGGAGTATTGTGATGAAACTGGTCCTGGAACATTGTGATAACAAAAGCCATGGAGCATTGTGATGACAGGCATCATGGAGAATTGTGAAGAAAGGGGCCATGGGGAATTGTAATGACAATAGAGAAATGTGATGAAAATGGTCAGCGAGCATAGTGATTAAAGTGGTCATTGAGAATTGTGATGAAAAGTGACATAGAGCATTGTGATGACAAAGGTCATGGAGAACTGTGATGACCAGGGTCATGTAGCATTGTGATGACACGTTCATGGAACATTGTGATGACAAGAATTCTGGAGCATTGTGATGACAAGGGCCATGGAGCATTGGGATGCCACGGTCATGGAACATTGTGATGACAAAATTCTGGAGCTTTGTGAGGAAAAAGGCATGGAGCATTGTGATTATAGGGGACATGGAGCATTTTGATGACATGGGCAGGGAACACTGTGATGACAGGTGTTATGGAGCAATGGGATGACAAGTGTCATGGAGCACTGTGATGAGAGGGGCCTTGGAGAATTGTGATGACAGGCGTCATGAGGCATTGAGATGGCAGTGGTCATGGAGCATTATGATGAAAGGTGTTATGGAGCACTGTGATTACAGGGGCCATGGAGCATTGTGAATACAAAGGCCATGGAGCATTGAGATGACAGTGGTCATGGAGCATTGTGATGAAAGTGGTAATGGATCATTGTGATGCCAAGTGTCCTGGGACCCTGTGATGACATGGTTCATGGAGCATTGTGATGACAATGGTCATGGCGAATTGTGATGACAATGTCATGGGGCATTGTGATGACATTGGTCATCTTGCATTGTGATGAGAGTGGTCATGTAGAATTTTGATTAAAGGTATCATGGAGCACTGTGATGACAAAGGCCAAGGAACATTGTGATGACAAGTGTCATTCAGCAATGTGATGACACGGGAATGGAGCATTATGATGACAAGTGTTCTGGAGCATTGTGATGACAAGGGTATGGAGCATTGTGATTACAGGGACCATGGAGCATTGTGATGACAACGGCATGGAGCACTGTGATGACATTGGTCATTGAGCATGGTGATTACAAAGACCATGAGGCATTGTGATGACAGGGGCCTTGGAGCATTGTGATGACAATGGTCATCAAGCATTGTGATGACAGGGGTCATAGAGCATTGTGATGAGAAAGACCATGGAGCATGGTGATGACAGAGGCCATGGAACATTGTGATGACCAGGCCATGTACCATTGTGATGACAAGGGCAGGGAACCTTGTGGTGACCGGGGTCATGGAGCATTTTGATGACAACTTTCATGGAACGTTGTGATGACAGGGGTCATGGAGCATTGTGATGAAAGTTGTCCTGGAGCGTTGTGATGACAGCGGTCACAGAGAATTGGGATGAAAGGTATCATGCACCATTGTGATGACAACGGTCAGGGATCATTTTGATGACAGGGGTCATGGAACATTCTGATAACAAGGTTCATAAAGCATTTTGATGACAGGGGTCATGGAGCATTGTGTTGACACGAGCATGGAGCATTGTAATGATAGGATATCTGGAGCATTGTGATGAAAAGGGGATGGAGCATTTTGATGACAGGGTCCAAGGAGAATTGTGCTGACAATGGCATGGAGCATTGTGATGAAAAGGGTACTGGAGCACTGTGAGGAAAGGAATCATGGATCATTGTGATGACAGGGGTCATGGAGCTTTGTGATGACAAGGGTCATGGAGCATTGTGATGACACGGTCAAGGAACATTGCGATGACAAGAATTCTGGAGCATTGTGATGAAAGGGCATGGTGCATTGTGATGAAAGGTGACAAGGAGCATTGTGACGATATGGGCAGAGAACTTTTTGATGACAGGGGTCATGGAGCATTGTGATAAAAAGTGTCATGGAACATTGTACTGACAGGGATCATGGAGCTTTTTGGTAAGAGAGGTCTTGGAGATTTGTGAAGGCAGGCGTCATGGGGCATTGTGATGACAGCGGTCTTGGAGCATTGGGATGAAAGGGGTCATGGAGCTCTGTGATTACAGGGGCCATGGAGCATTGTGAATACAAAGGCCATGGAGCATTGAGATGACAGGGTTCATGGAGCATTGTGATGAAAGTGATCATGGATCATTGTGATGACAAGTGTCCTGGAACCTTGTGATGACACAGTTCATGGAGCATTGTGATGACAAGGACCATGGCGAATTGTGGTATCATCTGTCATGGGGCATTGTGATGACAGTGGTCATGTAGAATTGTATTGAAAGGTAACATGGAGCACTCTGATGACAGGGGCCATGGAACATTGTGATGACAAAGGCCATGGAGCATTGTGATGACAAGTGTCATGGGGCATTTTGATGACATTGGCATGGAGCATTATGATGACAAGAGATCTGGAGCATTTTGATGACCAGGGCATGGAGCATTGTGATGAAAGTTGTCCTGGAGCATTGTGAAGACAGCGGTCACAGAGGATTGGGATGAAAGGTATCATGCAGCATTGCGATGACAACGGTCAGGGATCATTTTGATGACAGGGGTCATGGAACATTCTGATAACAAGTTTCATCAAGCATTTTGATGACAGGGGTCATGGAGCATTGTGTTGACACGGGCATGGAGCATTGTAATGATAGGATATCTGGAGCATTGTGATGAAAAGGGGATGGAGCATTTTGATGACAGGGTCCAAGTAGCATTGTGCTGACAATGGCATGGAGCATTGTGATGAAAAGGGTACTGGAGCACTGTGAGGAAAGGAATCATGGATCATTGTGATGCCAGGGGTCATGGAGCTTTGTGATGACACGGGTCATGGAGCATTGTGATGACACGGTCAAGGAACATTGTGATGACAAGAAATCTGGAGCATTGTGATGAAAGGGCATGGAGCATTGCGATGAAAGGTGACAAGTAGCATTGTGATGATATGGGCAGAGAACTTTGTGATGACAGGGGTCATGGAGCATTATGATGAAAAGTGTCATGGAACATTGTACTGACAGGGATCATGGAGCTTTTTGGTAAGGGAGCCCTTGGAGATTGGTGGTGGCAGGCGTCATGGGGCATTGTGATGACAGCGGTCTTGGAGCATTGTGATGAAAGGGGTCATGGAGCACTGTGATTACAGGGGCCATGGAGCATTGTAAATACAAAGGCTATGGAGCATTGAGATGACAGGGTTCATGGAGCATTGTGATGAATGTGATCATGGATCATTGTGATGACAAGTGTCCTGAAACCTTGTGATGACACGGTTCATGGAGCATTGTTATGACAAGGACCATGGCGAATTGTGATGACATCTGAAATGGGGCATTGTGATGACAGTGGTCATGTAGAATTGTGATGAAAGGTATCAAGGATCACTGTGATGACAGGGGCCATGGAGCATTGTGATGACAAGTGTCATGGGACATTTTGATGACATTGGCATGGAACATTATGATGACAAGAGTTCTGGAGAATTTTGATGACAAGGGCATGGAGCATTGTGATGACAGGGCCCATGGAGCATTGTGACGAAGAGGGCAGGGAACATTGTGATGACTGGGTTCATGGAGCCTTGTGATGAAAGGGGCCATGGAGCACTGAGATGACAGGCGTCTTGAGGTATGGTGATGACAGTGGTCATGGAGCATTGTGATGAAAGAGATCATGGAGCAATATGATAAGAGGGGACATGGAGCATTGTGATGACAGGTGTATTGGAGCATTGTGATGAAAATATTAATGGATCATTGTGATGACATGTGTCCTGGAACACTGTGATGACACGGTTCATCAAATATTGTTATGACAAGGGTCATAGCGAATTGTGATAACAGGTGTCATGGGGCATTGTGATGACATTGGTCATCTTGCATTGTGATGAGAGTGGTCATGTAGAATTTTGATTAAAGGTATCATGGAGCACTGTGATGACAAACGCCAAGGAACATTGTGATGACAAGTGTCATTCAGCAATGTGATGACACGGGAATGGAGCATTATGATGACAAGTGTTCTGGAGCATTGTGATGACAAGGGTATGGAGCATTGTGATTACAGGGACCATGGAGCATTGTGATGACAATGGCATGGAGCACTGTGATGACATTGGTCATTGAGCATTGTGATTACAAAGACCATGAGGCATTGTGATGACAGGGGCCTGGGAGCATTGTGATGACAATGGTCATCAAGCATTGTGATGACAGGGGTCATAGAGCATTGTGATGAGAAAGACCATGGAGCATGGTGATGACAGAGTCCATGGAACATTGTGATGACCAGGCCATGTACCATTGTGATGACAAGGGCAGGGAACCTTGTGGTGACCGGGGTCATGGAGCATTTTGATGACAACTTTCATGGAACGTTGTGATGACAGGGGTCATGGAGCATTGTGATGACAGCGGTCACAGAGAATTGGGATGAAACGTATCATGCAGCATTGTGATGACAACGGTCAGGGATCATTTTGATGACAGGGGTCATGGAATATTCTGATAACAAGTTTCATCAAGCATTTTGATGACAGGGGTCATGGAGCATTGTGTTGACACGGGCATGGAGCATGGTAATGATAGGATATCTGGAGCATTGTGATGAAAAGGGGATGGAGAATTTTGATGACAGGGTCCAAGGAGCATTGTGCTGACAATGGCATGGAGCATTGTGATGAAAGGTGACAAGTAGCATTGTGATGATATGGGCAGAGAACTTTGTGATGACAGGGGTCATGGAGCATTGTGATGAAAAGTGTCATGGAACATTGTACTGACAGGGATCATGGAGCTTTTTGGTAAGGGAGCCCTTGGAGATTGGTGGTGGCAGGCGTCATGGGGCATTGTGATGACAGCGGTCTTGGAGCATTGTGATGAAAGGGGTCATGGAGCACTGTGATTACAGGGGCCATGGAGCATTGTGAATACAAAGGCTATGGAGCATTGAGATGACAGGGTTCATGGAGCATTGTGATGAAAGTGATCATGGATCATTGTGATGACAAGTGTCCTGAAACCTTGTGATGACACGGTTCATGGAGCATTGTTATGACAAGGACCATGGCGAATTGTGATGACATCTGAAATGGGGCATTGTGATGACAGTGGTCATGTAGAATTGTGATGAAAGGTATCAAGGAGCACTGTGATGACAGGGGCCATGGAACATTGTGATGACAAAGGCCATGGAGCATTGTGATGACAAGTGTCATGGGACATTTTGATGACATTGGCATGGAACATTATGATGACAAGAGTTCTGGAGAATTTTGATGACAAGGGCATGGAGCATTGTGATGACAGGGCCCATGGAGCATTGTGACGAAGAGGGCAGGGAACATTGTGATGACTGGGTCCATGGAGCCTTGTGATGAAAGAGGCCATGGAGCACTGAGATGACAGGCGTCTTGAGGTATGGTGATGACAGTGGTCATGGAGCATTGTGATGAAAGAGATCATGGAGCAATATGATAAGAGGGGACATGGAGCATTGTGATGACAGGTGTATTGGAGCATTGTGATGAAAATATTAATGGATCATTGTGATGACATGTTTCCTGGAACACTGTGATGACACGGTTCATCGAGTAGTGTGATGACAAGGGTCATAGCGAATTGTGATAACAGGTGTCATGGGGCATTGTGATGACATTGATCATCTAGGAATTGTGATGAAAGGTATCATGGAGCACTGTGATGACTGGGGGCATGAAGCATTGTTATGAAAATTGTCCTGGATTATTGTGATGACAGCAGTCATGGAGAATTGGGATGACAGGGATTAGGCAGCATTGTGTTGACATGGGTATGGACTATTGTGATGACAATGGTCATGGAGCAATGTGATGAAAGTTTTCATGGAATATCGTGATGAAAAGTGCCTGGGAGCATTGTGACGATAAAGGCAATGGAGCATTGTGATGACAAGTGTCATGGAGCATTGTAATGAAAGCTTTCATTGTGAACTGTGATGATAAGGGGGATGGAGTATTGTGATGAAACTGGTCCTGGAGCATTGTGATAACAAAAGCCATGGAGCATTGTGATGACAGGCATCATGGAGAATTGTGAAGAAAGGGGCCATGGGGAATTGTAATGACAATAGAGAAATGTGATGGAAATGGTCAGCGAGCATAGTGATTAAAGTGGTCATTGAGAATTGTGATGAAAAGTGACATAGAGCATTGTGATGACAAAGGTCATGGAGAACTGTGATGACCAGGGTCATGTAGCATTGTGATGACACGTTCATGGAACATTGTGATGACAAGAATTCTGGAGCATTGTGATGACAAGGGCCATGGAGCATTGGGATGCCACGGTCATGGAACATTGTGATGACAAAATTCTGGAGCTTTGTGAGGAAAAAGGCATGGAGCATTGTGATTATAGGGGCCATGGAGCATTTTGATGACATGGGCAGGGAACACTATGATGACAGGTGTTATGGAGCAATGGGATGACAAGTGTCATGGAGCACTGTGATGAGAGGGGCCTTGGAGAATTGTGATGACAGGAGTCATGAGGCATTGAGATGGCAGTGGTCATGGAGCATTATGATGAAAGGTGTTATGGAGCACTGTGATTACAGGGGCCATGGAGCATTGTGAATACAAAGGCCATGGAGCATTGAGATGACAGTGGTCATGGAGCATTGTGATGAAAGTGGTAATGGATCATTGTGATGCCAAGTGTCCTGGGACCCTGTGATGACATGGTTCATGGAGCATTGTGATGACAATGGTCATGGCGAATTGTGATGACAATGTCATGGGGCATTGTGATGGCAGTGGTCATCTAGAAATGTGATTAAAGTTATTATGGAGCACAGTAATGAGAGGGGCCATGGAGCATTGTGATGACAAGTCTCATGGAGCATTGTGATGACAGGTGTCATGGAGCATCGTGATGACAAATGCCATTGAGAATTGTGATCAGAGGTGACATTGGGCATTGTGATGAAAGGGGTCATGGAGTACTGGGAGTACAGGGGCCATGGAGCCTTGTGATAACAAGTGACATGGAGAATAGTGATGACAGGCATCATAGAGCATTGTGATGACAAGTGCCATTTAGCATTTTGATGACAGAGGTCATCAGGCACTGTGTTGACGGGGGTCACGGAGCATTGTGATGACAAAGGCCATAGAGCATTGTGATGAGAGGGGTCATGGAGCATTGTGATGACATGGGCCATGGAGCATTGTGAAGACAAGATTCATGGAGCATTGTGATGACACGGGCATGAAGCATGGTGATGACAACAGACCTGGAGCATTGTGATGACAAGGGCATGGAGCATTGTGATTACAGGAGACTTGGGTCATGGTGATGAAATTGGCAGGGATCATTTTGATTAGAGGGATCATGGAGCATTGTGATGACAAGTGTCATGCAATATTGTGCTGACACAGATCATGGAGCATTTTGATGAGAGTGGCCTTGGAGCACAGTGATGAGAGACGTCATGGGGCATTATGGTGACAGTGGTCAAGGAGCATTGTGATGAAAGTGTTCATGGAGCAACGCGATTATCGGGACAATGGAGCATTGTGAATACAAAGGCCATGGAACATTGAGATAACAGAGTTCATGGAGCATTGTGATGACAAGGGTCTTGGGAGCTAATGATGACACGTTTCATACAGCATTGAGATGACAAGGGCCAAGGCGAATTGTGATGACACGTGTCATGGGGCATTGTGATGACATTGGTCATCTTGCATTGTGATGAGAGTGGTCATGTAGAATTTTGATTAAAGGTATCATGGAGCACTGTGATGACAAAGGCCAAGGAACATTGTGATGACAAGTGTCATTCAGCAATGTGATGACACGGGAATGGAGCATTATGATGACAAGTGTTCTGGAGCATTGTGATGACAAGGGTATGGAGCATTGTGATTACAGGGACCATGGAGCATTGTGATGACAACGGCATGGAGCACTGTGATGACATTGGTCATTGAGCATTGTGATTACAAAGACCATGAGGCATTGTGATGACAGGGGCCTTGGAGCATTGTGATGACAATGGTCATCAAGCATTGTGATGACAGGGGTCATAGAGCATTGTGATGAGAAAGACCATGGAGCATGGTGATGACAGAGGCCATGGAACATTGTGATGACCAGGCCATGTACCATTGTGATGACAAGGGCAGGGAACCTTGTGGTGCCCGGGGTCATGGAGCATTTTGATGACAACTTTCATGGAACGTTGTGATGACAGGGGTCATGGAGCATTGTGATGAAAGTTGTCCTGGAGCATTGTGATGACAGTGGTCACAGAGAATTGGGATGAAAGGTATCATGCACCATTGTGATGACAACGGTCAGGGATCATTTTGATGACAGGGGTCATGGAACATTCTGATAACAAGTTTCATAAAGCATTTTGATGACAGGGGTCATGGAGCATTGTGTTGACACGAGCATGGAGCATTGTAATGATAGGATATCTGGAGCATTGTGATGAAAAGGGGATGGAGCATTTTGATGACAGGGTCCAAGGAGAATTGTGCTGACAATGGCATGGAGCATTGTGATGAAAAGGGTACTGGAGCACTGTGAGGAAAGGAATCATGGATCATTGTGATGACAGGGGTCATGGAGCTTTGTGATGACATGGGTCATGGAGCATTGTGATGACACGGTCAAGGAACATTGCGATGACAAGAATTCTGGAGCATTGTGATGAAAGGGCATGGTGCATTGTGATGAAAGGTGACAAGGAGCATTGTGACGATATGGGCAGAGAACTTTTTGATGACAGGGGTCATGGAGCATTGTGATAAAAAGTGTCATGGAACATTGTACTGACAGGGATCATGGAGCTTTTTGGTAAGAGAGGTCTTGGAGATTTGTGAAGGCAGGCGTCATGGGGCATTGTGATGACAGCGGTCTTGGAGCATTGGGATGAAAGGGGTCATGGAGCTCTGTGATTACAGGGGCCATGGAGCATTGTGAATACAAAGGCCATGGAGCATTGAGATGACAGGGTTCATGGAGCATTGTGATGAAAGTGATCATGGATCATTGTGATGACAAGTGTCCTGGAACCTTGTGATGACTCAGTTCATGGAGCATTGTGATGACAAGGACCATGGCGAATTGTGGTATCATCTGTCATGGGGCATTGTGATGACAGTGGTCATGTAGAATTGTATTGAAAGGTAACATGGAGCACTCTGATGACAGGGGCCATGGAACATTGTGATGACAAAGGCCATGGAGCATTGTGATGACAAGTGTCATGGGGCATTTTGATGACATTGGCATGGAGCATTATGATGACAAGAGATCTGGAGCATTTTGACGACCAGGGCATGGAGCATTGTGATGAAAGTTGTCCTGGAGCATTGTGAAGACAGCGGTCACAGAGGATTGGGATGAAAGGTATCATGCAGCATTGCGATGACAACGGTCAGGGATCATTTTGATGACAGGGGTCATGGAACATTCTGATAACAAGTTTCATCAAGCATTTTGATGACAGGGGTCATGGAGCATTGTGTTGACACGGGCATGGAGCATTGTAATGATAGGATATCTGGAGCATTGTGATGAAAAGGGGATGGAGCATTTTGATGACAGGGTCCAAGTAGCATTGTGCTGACAATGGCATGGAGCATTGTGATGAAAAGGGTACTGGAGCACTGTGAGGAAAGGAATCATGGATCATTGTGATGCCAGGGGTCATGGAGCTTTGTGATGACACGGGTCATGGAGCATTGTGATGACACGGTCAAGGAACATTGTGATGACAAGAAATCTGGAGCATTGTGATGAAAGGGCATGGAGCATTGCGATGAAAGGTGACAAGTAGCATTGTGATGATATGGGCAGAGAACTTTGTGATGACAGGGGTCATGGAGCATTATGATGAAAAGTGTCATGGAACATTGTACTGACAGGGATCATGGAGCTTTTTGGTAAGGGAGCCCTTGGAGATTGGTGGTGGCAGGCGTCATGGGGCATTGTGATGACAGCGGTCTTGGAGCATTGTGATGAAAGGGGTCATGGAGCACTGTGATTACAGGGGCCATGGAGCATTGTAAATACAAAGGCTATGGAGCATTGAGATGACAGGGTTCATGGAGCATTGTGATGAATGTGATCATGGATCATTGTGATGACAAGTGTCCTGAAACCTTGTGATGACACGGTTCATGGAGCATTGTTATGACAAGGACCATGGCGAATTGTGATGACATCTGAAATGGGGCATTGTGATGACAGTGGTCATGTAGAATTGTGATGAAAGGTATCAAGGAGCACTGTGATGACAGGGGCCATGGAGCATTGTGATGACAAGTGTCATGGGACATTTTGATGACATTGGCATGGAACATTATGATGACAAGAGTTCTGGAGAATTTTGATGACAAGGGCATGGAGCATTGTGATGACAGGGCCCATGGAGCATTGTGACGAAGAGGGCAGGGAACATTGTGATGACTGGGTTCATGGAGCCTTGTGATGAAAGGGGCCATGGAGCACTGAGATGACAGGCGTCTTGAGGTATGGTGATGACAGTGGTCATGGAGCATTGTGATGAAAGAGATCATGGAGGAATATGATAAGAGGGGACATGGAGCATTGTGATGACAGGTGTATTGGAGCATTGTGATGAAAATATTAATGGATCATTGTGATGACATGTGTCCTGGAACACTGTGATGACACGGTTCATCAAGTATTGTTATGACAAGGGTCATAGCGAATTGTGATAACAGGTGTCATGGGGCATTGTGATGACATTGGTCATCTTGCATTGTGATGAGAGTGGTCATGTAGAATTTTGATTAAAGGTATCATGGAGCACTGTGATGACAAAGGCCAAGGAACATTGTGATGACAAGTGTCATTCAGCAATGTGATGACACGGGAATGGAGCATTATGATGACAAGTGTTGTGGAGCATTGTGATGACAAGGGTATGGAGCATTGTGATTACAGGGACCATGGAGCATTGTGATGACAATGGCATGGAGCACTGTGATGACATTGGTCATTGAGCATTGTGATTACAAAGACCATGAGGCATTGTGATGACAGGGGCCTGGGAGCATTGTGATGACAATGGTCATCAAGCATTGTGATGACAGGGGTCATAGAGCATTGTGATGAGAAAGACCATGGAGCATGGTGATGACAGAGGCCATGGAACATTGTGATGACCAGGCCATGTACCATTGTGATGACAAGGGCAGGGAACCTTGTGGTGACCGGGGTCATGGAGCATTTTGATGACAACTTTCATGGAACGTTGTGATGACAGGGGTCATGGAGCATTGTGATGACAGCGGTCACAGAGAATTGGGATGAAACGTATCATGCAGCATTGTGATGACAACGGTCAGGGATCATTTTGATGACAGGGGTCATGGAATATTCTGATAACAAGTTTCATCAAGCATTTTGATGACAGGGGTCATGGAGCATTGTGTTGACACGGGCATGGAGCATGGTAATGATAGGATATCTGGAGCATTGTGATGAAAAGGGAATGGAGAATTTTGATGACAGGGTCCAAGGAGCATTGTGCTGACAATGGCATGGAGCATTGTGATGAAAGGTGACAAGTAGCATTGTGATGATATGGGCAGAGAACTTTGTGATGACAGGGGTCATGGAGCATTGTGATGAAAAGTGTCATGGAACATTGTACTGACAGGGATCATGGAGCTTTTTGGTAAGGGAGCCCTTGGAGATTGGTGGTGGCAGGCGTCATGGGGCATTGTGATGACAGCGGTCTTGGAGCATTGTGATGAAAGGGGTCATGGAGCACTGTGATTACAGGGGCCATGGAGCATTGTGAATACAAAGGCTATGGAGCATTGAGATGACAGGGTTCATGGAGCATTGTGATGAAAGTGATCATGGATCATTGTGATGACAAGTGTCCTGAAACCTTGTGATGACACGGTTCATGGAGCATTGTTATGACAAGGACCATGGCAAATTGTGATGACATCTGAAATGGGGCATTGTGATGACAGTGGTCATGTAGAATTGTGATGAAAGGTATCAAGGAGCACTGTGATGACAGGGGCCATGGAACATTGTGATGACAAAGGCCATGGAGCATTGTGATGACAAGTGTCATGGGACATTTTGATGACATTGGCATGGAACATTATGATGACAAGAGTTCTGGAGAATTTTGATGACAAGGGCATGGAGCATTGTGATGACAGGGCCCATGGAGCATTGTGACGAAGAGGGCAGGGAACATTGTGATGACTGGGTCCATGGAGCCTTGTGATGAAAGGGGCCATGGAGCACTGAGATGACAGCCGTCTTGAGGTATGGTGATGACAGTGGTCATGGAGCATTGTGATGAAAGAGTTCATGGAGCAATATGATAAGAGGGGACATGGAGCATTGTGATGACAGGTGTATTGGAGCATTGTGATGAAAATATTAATGGATCATTGTGATGACATGTGTCCTGGAACACTGTGATGACACGGTTCATCGAGTAGTGTGATGACAAGGCTCATAGCGAATTGTGATAACAGGTGTCATGGGGCATTGTGATGACATTGATCATCTAGGAATTGTGATGGAAGGTATCATGGAGCACTGTGATGACTGGGGGCATGAAGCATTGTTATGAAAATTGTCCTGGATTATTGTGATGACAGCAGTCATGGAGAATTGGGATGGCAGGGATTAGGCAGCATTGTGTTGACATGGGTATGGACTATTGTGATGACAATGGTCATGGAGCAATGTGATGAAAGTTTTCATGGAATATCGTGATGAAAAGTGCCTGGGAGCATTGTGACGATAAAGGCCATGGAGCATTGTGATGACAAGTGTCATGGAGCATTGTAATGAAAGCTTTCATTGTGCACTGTGATGACAAGGGGGATGGAGTATTGTGATGAAACTGGTCCTGGAACATTGTGATAACAAAAGCCATGGAGCATTGTGATGACAGGCATCATGGAGAATTGTGAAGAAAGGGGCCATGGGGAATTGTAATGACAATAGAGAAATGTGATGAAAATGGTCAGCGAGCATAGAGATTAAAGTGGTCATTGAGAATTGTGATGAAAAGTGACATAGAGCATTGTGATGACAAAGGTCATGGAGAACTGTGATGACCAGGGTCATGTAGCATTGTGATGACACGTTCATGGAACATTGTGATGACAAGAATTCTGGAGCATTGTGATGACAAGGGCCATGGAGCATTGGGATGCCACGGTCATGGAACATTGTGATGACAAAATTCTGGAGCTTTGTGAGGAAAAAGGCATGGAGCATTGTGATTATAGGGGACATGGAGCATTTTGATGACATGGGCAGGGAACACTGTGATGACAGGTGTTATGGAGCAATGGGATGACAAGTGTCATGGAGCACTGTGATGAGAGGGGCCTTGGAGAATTGTGATGACAGGCGTCATGAGGCATTGAGATGGCAGTGGTCATGGAGCATTATGATGAAAGGTGTTATGGAGCACTGTGATTACAGGGGCCATGGAGCATTGTGAATACAAAGGCCATGGAGCATTGAGATGACAGTGGTCATGGAGCATTGTGATGAAAGTGGTAATGGATCATTGTGATGCCAAGTGTCCTGGGACCCTGTGATGACATGGTTCATGGAGCATTGTGATGACAATGGTCATGGCGAATTGTGATGACAATGTCATGGGGCATTGTGATGGCAGTGGTCATCTAGAAATGTGATTAAAGTTATTATGGAGCACAGGAATGAGAGGGGCCATGGAGCATTGTGATGACAAGTCTCATGGAGCATTGTGATGACAGGTGTCATGGAGCATCGTGATGACAAATGCCATTGAGAATTGTGATCAGAGGTGACATTGGGCATTGTGATGAAAGGGGTCATGGAGTACTGGGAGTACAGGGGCCATGGAGCCTTGTGATAACAAGTGACATGGAGAATAGTGATGACAGGCATCATAGAGCATTGTGATGACAAGTGCCATTTAGCATTTTGATGACAGGGGTCATCAGGCATTGTGTTGACGGGGGTCACGGAGCATTGTGACGAAAAAGGCCATAGAGCATTGTGATGAGAGGGGTCATGGAGCATTGTGATGACATGGGCCATGGAGCATTGTGAGGACAAGATTCATGGAGCATTGTGATGACACGGGCATGAAGCATGGTGATGACAACAGACCTGGAGCATTGTGATGACAAGTGCATGGAGCATTGTGATTACAGGAGACTTGGGTCATTGTGATGAAATTGGCAGGGATCATTGTGATTAGAGGGATCATGGAGCATTGTGATGACAAGTGTCATGCAATATTGTGCTGACACAGATCATGGAGCATTTTGATGAGAGTGGCCTTGGAGCACAGTGATGAGAGATGTTATGGGGCATTATGGTGACAGTGGTCAAGGAGCATTGTGATGAAAGTGTTCATGGAGCAACGCGATTATCGGGACAATGGAGCATTGTGAATACAAAGGCCATGGAACATTGAGATAACAGAGTTCATGGAGCATTGTGATGACAAGGGTCTTGGGAGCTACTGATGACACGTTTCATACAGCATTGAGATGACAAGGGCCAAGGCGAATTGTGATGACACGTGTCATGGGGCATTGTGATGACATTGGTCATCTTGCATTGTGATGAGAGTGGTCATGTAGAATTTTGATTAAAGGTATCATGGAGCACTGTGATGACAAAGGCCAAGGAACATTGTGATGACAAGTGTCATTCAGCAATGTGATGACACGGGAATGGAGCATTATGATGACAAGTGTTCTGGAGCATTGTGATGACAAGGGTATGGAGCATTGTGATTACAGGGACCATGGAGCATTGTGATGACAACGGCATGGAGCACTGTGATGACATTGGTCATTGAGCATTGTGATTACAAAGACCATGAGGCATTGTGATGACAGGGGCCTGGGAGCATTGTGATGACAATGGTCATCAAGCATTGTGATGACAGGGGTCATAGAGCATTGTGATGAGAAAGACCATGGAGCATGGTGATGACAGAGGCCATGGAACATTGTGATGACCAGGCCATGTACCATTGTGATGACAAGGGCAGGGAACCTTGTGGTGCCCGGGGTCATGGAGCATTTTGATGACAACTTTCATGGAACGTTGTGATGACAGGGGTCATGGAGCATTGTGATGAAAGTTGTCCTGGAGCATTGTGATGACAGCGGTCACAGAGAATTGGGATGAAAGGTATCATGCAGCATTGCGATGACAACGGTCAGGGATCATTTTGATGACAGGGGTCATGGAACATTCTGATAACAAGTTTCATCAAGCATTTTGATGACAGGGTTCATGGAGCATTGTGTTGACACGGGCATGGAGCATTGAAATGATAGGATATCTGGAGCATTGTGATGAAAAGGGGATGGAGCATTTTGATGACAGGGTCCAAGGAGAATTGTGCTGACAATGGCATGGAGCATTGTGATGAAAAGGGTACTGGAGCACTCTGAGGAAAGGAATCATGGATCATTGTGATGCCAGGGGTCATGGAGCTTTGTGATGACACGGGTCATGGAGCATTGTGATGACACGGTCAAGGAACATTGTGATGACAAGAAATCTGGAGCATTGTGATGAAAGGGCATGGAGCATTGTGATGAAAGGTGACAAGTAGCATTGTGATGATATGGGCAGAGAACTTTGTGATGACAGGGGTCATGGAGCATTGTGATGAAAAGTGTCATGGAACATTGTACTGACAGGGATCATGGAGCTTTTTGGTAAGGGAGCCCTTGGAGATTGGTGGTGGCAGGCGTCATGGGGCATTGTGATGACAGCGGTCTTGGAGCATTGTGATGAAAGGGGTCATGGAGCACTGTGATTACAGGGTCCATGGAGCATTGTGAATACAAAGGCTATGGAGCATTGAGATGACAGGGTTCATGGAGCATTGTGATGAAAGTGATCATGGATCATTGTGATGACAAGTGTCCTGAAAATTTGTGATGACACGGTTCATGGAGCATTGTTATGACAAGGACCATGGCGAATTGTGATGACATCTGAAATGGGGCATTGTGATGACAGTGGTCATGTAGAATTGTGATGAAAGGTATCAAGGAGCACTGTGATGACAGGGGCCATGGAACATTGTGATGACAAAGGCCATGGAGCATTGTGATGACAAGTGTCATGGGACATTTTGATGACATTGGCATGGAACATTATGATGACAAGAGTTCTGGAGAATTTTGATGACAAGGGCATGGAGCATTGTGATGACAGGGCCCATGGAGCATTGTGACGAAGAGGGCAGGGAACATTGTGATGACTGGGTTCATGGAGCCTTGTGATGAAAGGGGCCATGGAGCACTGAGATGACAGGCGTCTTGAGGTATGGTGATGACAGTGGTCATGGAGCATTGTGATGAAAGAGATCATGGAGCAATATGATAAGAGGGGACATGGAGCATTGTGATGACAGGTGTATTGGAGCATTGTGATGAAAATATTAATGGATCATTGTGATGACATGTGTCCTGGAACACTGTGATGACACGGTTCATCGAGTATTGTGATGACAAGGGTCATAGCGAATTGTGATAACAGGTGTCATGGGGCATTGTGATGACATTGATCATCTAGGAATTGTGATGAAAGGTATCATGGAGCACTGTGATGACTGGGGGCATGAAGCATTGTTATGAAAATTGTCCTGGATTATTGTGATGACAGCAGTCATGGAGAATTGGGATGACAGGGATTATGCAGCATTGTGTTGACATGGGTATGGACTATTGTGATGACAATGGTCATGGAGCAATGTGATGAAAGTTTTCATGGAATATCGTGATGAAAAGTGCCTGGGAGCATTGTGACGATAAAGGCCATGGAGCATTGTGATGACAAGTGTCATGGAGCATTGTAATGAAAGCTTTCATTGTGCACTGTGATGACAAGGGGGATGGAGTATTGTGATGAAACTGGTCCTGGAACATTGTGATAACAAAAGCCATGGAGCATTGTGATGACAGGCATCATGGAGAATTGTGAAGAAAGGGGCCATGGGGAATTGTAATGACAATAGAGAAATGTGATGAAAATGGTCAGCGAGCATAGTGATTAAAGTGGTCATTGAGAATTGTGATGAAAAGTGACATAGAGCATTGTGATGACAAAGGTCATGGAGAACTGTGATGACCAGGGTCATGTAGCATTGTGATGACACGTTCATGGAACATTGTGATGACAAGAATTCTGGAGCATTGTGATGACAAGGGCCATGGAGCATTGGGATGCCACGGTCATGGAACATTGTGATGACAAAATTCTGGAGCTTTGTGAGGAAAAAGGCATGGAGCATTGTGATTATAGGGGACATGGAGCATTTTGATGACATGGGCAGGGAACACTGTGATGACAGGTGTTATGGAGCAATGGGATGACAAG